>NW_026114043.1:0-97111 GCF_018139145.2 Gymnogyps californianus | reverse complement strand
AGTTGCTGACTGGGGTTAAACCACGACAGGTTGAGATAAGAACAGTTTAATAACTAAAGTAAAATAAAATATAATACTAACTAATAATAATAATACAATAATAATAATAATAGTAATGAAAAGGAATATAACAAAAAAAAGAGAAATAACACCCAAGAAAAGACAAGTGATGCACAATGCAATTGCTCACCACCCGCTGACCGATGCCTGAGCAGCAATCCACCCCTCCCGGCCAACTGCCCCCTGTTTATATACTGAGCATGATGTTCTATGGTATGGAATATCCCTTTGGCTAGTTCGGGTCAGCTGTCCTGGCTATGCTCCCTCCCAGCTTCTTGCACACCTGCTCGCTGGCAGAGCATGGGAAACTGAAAAATCCTTGGCTTAAGATAAGCGCTACTCAGCAACAACTAAACATCAGCGTGTTATCAACAGTATTCTCACACTAAATCCAAAACACAGCACTGTACCAGCTACTAAGAAGAGAGTTAACTCTATCCCAGCCGAAACCAGGACAATATCCACCCCTTATTCTATACCATTTATGTCATGCCCAGATCCCACACTTTCTGATACATTTCCAATTAATCACCACCACTTTTCCTGTCGTTTAATATACACACACAGATATCATTCCCGCAGTCTATGGGGCATCACTGTCAAATGTCTGTTGAGTTCATTCAGTCCATGACTTTGGACTCCATCTGTCATAACAGTCTGTCTGGGCAGGAGGGATGTTGTGAAGTCCGCTCAGTCAGCAGAACAGAATTGGGCTTTGGTGTGGTGCGGCGGGCAGGTGACATTGGGCGCAGCAGAAGGATGGTGTGTGGTGTCGGATTGTTGCATGCTGAAATCAGTCCTGGTTCCATCACTACTGCGCTTTGCTCAGTTTTGTCAAAGTTCATTCTTCATTAATCTAAGTGATTCTTACTGTAATACCGTTGATATAGCATATAACAATTATAATAATGATAACATACAGTGGCAGGATTATATAGCAATGAATAGCATACAATTTAATCTATAGGCTGTTCTCACCTAAAATCAAATCCCCTTGAGGCACACATCAGACTTCCCCATCCTTCCGCATCACCCACCAAGTGCATCCAGGCTCTTGAGCAAAAGCAATCCCACGAATGGGTTTGCCTTTGCCTGAGGCAGGAGTAACCCAGACTGTCTTTCCCTAGCATATTTTTTATGTGCACTACTGGGACCTTATCCCCTTCTACAGTACGTAAAAGTTCTGATTGGGCAGGGCCAGCTCGATTGGCAGATCCTCTAGTGTTGACTAACCAGGTGGCCTTTGCTAGATGTGTATCCCAATGTTTGAAGGTCCCACCACCCATTGCTCTCAATGTAGTCTTTAACAATCCATTGTATTGCTCGATTTTCCCAGAGGCTGGTGCATGATAGGGGATGTGATACACCCACTCAATGCCATGCTCTTTGGCCCAGGTGTCTATGAGGTTGTTTCGGAAATGAGTCCCATTGTCTGACTCAATTCTTTCTGGGGTGCCATGTCGCCATAAGATTTGCTTCTCAAGGCCCAGGAGAGTGTTCTGGCAGTGGCATGGGGCACGGGATATGTTTCCAGCCATCCGGTGGTTGCTTCCACCATTGTAAGCACATGGCGCTTGCCTTGGCGGGTGTGTGGGAGTGTGATATAGTCAATCTGCCAGGCCTCCCCATATTTGTATTTCAGCCATCGTCCCCCATACCAAAAAGGCTTTAACCACTTGGCTTGCTTGATTGCAGCGCATGTTTCACATTCATGGATAACCTGTGCAATAGGGTCCATGGTCAGGTCCACCCCTCGATCACGAGCCCATCTATATGTTGCATCTCTTCCCTGATGGCCTGAGGTGTCATGGGCCCACCGAGCCATAAATAATTCACCCTTATATTGCCAGTCCAGATCCACCTGAGCTACTTTAATCCTAGCAGCCCTCCTTTTTTCACCAAGCTTTTATTTCTGAGCACGACGTGATATGGTATGGAATATCCCTTTGGTCATTTGGGGTCAGCTCTCTTGGTTGTGTCCCCTCCCAACTTCTTGCATATCTCCAACCTACTTGCTGGCAGGGGCAAAGTGAGAAACAGAGAAGGCCTTAATGCTGTGTAAGCACTGTGCAGCAATAGCTAAAACATCGGTGTGTTATCAACACTGTTTTATTCACAAATCCAAAGCACAGCACTATATAGGCTGCTATGAAGCAAATTAACTCCATCCCAGTCATACTCAGTAGAGTTAAGAAAGCTTATATTTTTAGCAATATTTCCTTTTCACACTTTCTTGCTCCCTCACATTTAAAAACTCTCCTTTTAAACATTTCCAAACTATATTCTTTGGACTTTTTTTCTGAGCTGAAGACACAAAAAATGTTTCATTTCATTCTGTAAATTTTGCCATCACAGCTGTGATCATCCTTTTTTTTTCCTTTTAAACCTCTACAAGATTTTTCCAGTGGGGCATAAAAGAGAAAATTAAAGAGAGTGAGCGGGGTCAGCAGAAAATACTGAAAATTCAAGTACTGAAAATGGAAAACTGAAATTTTAAATGGAAAAAAGAAAGAGATTAAATGGCCAAACAGCTGAAATGAAGTTTTCTTTTGAAATTTCTCCATCACCAAAAAAAATCAAGTCACAATCATTATTGTCTCATGGAAAAAGCCAAACTCAACAAAACCACACTTTTCTGAGCTGTATTGGTAGGCAGTGTATTGGAGAACAAAGCAAGCATAGTTAGAGTACTGTGTACTGCGTAAGTATTACGAGATGCCTGAAGGTCTGTGTAGACCACATTAGTGACAGTGCAAATTAGAGACATCCCTGGAAACATTCTGGAAATGTTGGCTTACTCTGTACACCAAACCACCTGGATATGTATCACATGGCAAAAGACAGCTTTTTCTTCTTTAGACTGTGTGAGGCTTAACATAGCTGTCACCAGATCCACAGCTTGTACATGTTCAAGGCAGCACATAACAGGATATGCCACAATACACTAAGCAAATCGTAAATTTGAGTTGTGCTGCTATTAATAACTGCAAAAAATTGTACTAAATCTTCCTTATGAATTATATACCTTTCAGCAGGTAATGTTCCTATGTTCTTCCAGTGATGCAAGAGGTATAATCTAAGAACGGCTTGCTGTGCCCCCTGGTTTTATCCATCAAATTTATATGGCATCTGTTGACTGACACAGAAATCAAGTAATTCTACTAATTTTGCATAGATTTTCAGTGCTGGTGAAGGGACATTTGCTCCTTGACAGGTAGAGTAGAAGACATGGATCTGAATGATCTACACATGGGTCTCCCTCACATTCATAAGTATCCAGTTATTGACTTCATTCTCCATTCGCCACCATTATGCTGCTGTAATCATATCCCAATAGGTATGATTCCATCAAGCAACTTCAATGGTCATTTGCCTTTCCATTTTCTGCCTTCTTGGTCAAATTAGAGGGCAGGATTGGCTGGTACATGACTAACACATAGAAAGATATGCTCTTTGAGAGCCGAAATCATTCACAAAAACATCAGATCCAAAGGGATATATAGCTAAGAATATGCAGCTACCCTTTAATGCCTTTTGATGAGGCTTTGAGAAATTGATTGTTACTACAGGGGAAAAAAACTTTTCCTGGAGACAAACACTCTCTAAAAGCTGCTGAATAAAAAGAATTTACATACAGATTTTTCTATAACAGTTACCCTACATAAGCAAAATACATAAGCGTGATTTCCCCTTTTTTGGAGACAACCTCTCAAAGAAAGGAGACCTGGCAGCTTTCTTGCAGATGAGAACATCCATTAGATTTATCTTTGAGTAACCAAGATGTAGGAATTGTCCAAATGCCTCTTAAACACTGACAGGCATGGGGCATCGACCACCTCTCTAGGAAGCCTATTCCAGTGTTTGACCACCCTCTTGGTAAAGAAATGCTTCCTAATGTCAAGGCTGAACTCCCCTTGATGCAGCTTTGAACCATTCCCACGTGTCCTGTCACAGGATACCAGGGAGAAGAGATCAGCACCTCCCTCTCCACTTCCCCTCTTCAGGAAGCTGTAGAGAGCAATGAGGTCACCCCTCAGCCTCCTTTTCTCCATACTAGACAAACCCAGAGTCCTTAGCTGCTCCTCATAGGACATGCCTTCCAGCCCTTCCTTTCACCAGCTTTGTTGTCCTCCTCTGGACGCATTCAAGACTTGCTAATGCTCAGAGATCAAGAGTCAGAAACTACTACAGATTTCCATAGGAAAAAGGGAAAGGACAGAAAGGCCTCTGATTGTCTTTTCCCCAGCACCAGGTCTATATTTACATTATTTCCTTCTACCAGTTATTGGGGAAACAGATCATGCAAATTCTTAAACTCCACTTTTAGCTTCAGAAAAGTTAAAAGAGCAAGTTGGGCTTCACCCTCTTTCCCAGAGAGAAAAAACCAACAAAACAAAAACGCTGTAGACCAGAAAGTTTCTCTTCAGCCAGCCCTGAATTCACAAGACTGAGTAAACCTCTTTGCCAACTCTTTGTTTTGTGATGAAAGGGTTAACTCCTGAGCCTAGACTGCCAGATAACAATCATAAGAAGAGAGGAAGAGAGGTGAGCAGGATGCCCTAAGGAGAAGAAGAATAAACATTAACCTGTGTTTGGCAAGTGGAGGGGAACATCTGGACCCCAGAAGGTCATGTTTTAACAACCAGACTGCAGGGGCAGCATAACACTGGATGCCTGAGAATACTTCAAAGGAACTGAACGTGATTGGAGAGGATTAAAGCGTGTCTGTGTGCTATTGGATGATTATGCTTAGCATTTTATTTCAAGCTGTATATAAACTCTTGAAAAATCCCTATGGATACCTTCCCTTATGGAGGGGGGGGTGTCTCATGATCATGAAATAAACCTTTTGTAATTTTACCCTTGTGTTCCTTTCCTCCTCGGTCAACAAACGTCCCAAATTGCTTTTGCCACAGTTTGTAGAAAAGGAGGAGGGAGAAAGGCTGGCTCAAGGCCTTCTGGCAATGTAGCCACAAGTGAATCAACTACCCCAAAGTTTTAAGAGAAAATGTTGCAACTGAAATGCCCCTAATCATAGCCAAAGGGAAGAAATTGATGGGAATCGCAGCATGTATCTAGTCCTCTTTCCCACCCTATTCTGTCCCTCTTCCCAACTCCAAAGTAAGATATTCTCACCTAGGAATAGGGACAAAGGTAGCTGCAGGCACAGATAGGGCCTGACACAAAGACTTCAAGATTTCATTACTGAACAAAGCCTAAGGCATCTCAGAAAAGATGCTCTGCTGCCACAGGGATTTCATAGATGTTATAAGATCATAGGAAATCAGTTTGGAAGGGGCTGCGGGAGGTCTCCAGTACAATCTCTTACCCAAAGCAGGGCCAGCTCTGAACTCAGACCAGGTTGCTCAAGGCTTTATCCAGTTGGGGCTTGAAAACCTCCAAGGATGGAGACAGTACAAACTCTCTGTGCCCCGGCTCTGCTGCTGGGCTGTTCTCATGGTGAAAAAGTTTCTCCTTGTATTCAGTCTGAGTTTCTCATTTCAATTTGTGCCCGCTGTCTCTCATCCTCTCATCACACACGGCTGTGAAGAGCCTGGCTGTGTCTCCCCCATTACCTCCCCATAGGTGCTGGGGGGCTGCTGTTAGGAAATTTGCAAAATCAAACTTATAGGAGGCTAGATCACTGCTTTAACATGATTGTCAAGTAACAATGGAATTAAGTTCAATTTTAGATTTAACTGGGAAATTCATGCTCTCCCAAGGCTGTTTATTTGAAAAAAGAGCTACCAAGATGTATTCTAAGAGGCAGGTGGCCTGATTGTTAAATACTTTCTTAAAATCGTATATGTGTTAGTATTTGTCACAGAGAGTTAGTACACTACCATTACGGGCTAACTGTATTCCACCAGTAGGCCAATGAATACAGTCAAAGCATTGAAACTGCATTGAGAATAGCTGCCTTTATGCAGCAAACACAAGATCTATGTAACTCAAATGTTGATTAAAACAGACAGTTTAAATTATTCTGATATTATTTTCCTAGAGTTTTCGTAAAGGCTTATTCCTTGGAATTTGCTACTGCTAAAATTATATTTTTATGCAAAAAGATTGGGATTTTCTTTAATTGCTGTGAGTTTAAGTGCAGCAGTTTCAAACATTTGCTGAAGCGACAGAAGTGACTGTCTCCATGAATAATATCAGACTTCAGTCACCAAATATCACATCTGAAACAGACACTGGCAACATAAGGGTGAATTATTTATGGCTCGGTGGGCCCATGACACCTCAGGCCATCAGGGAAGAGATGCAACATATAGATGGGCTTGTGATCGAGGGGTGGACCTGACCATGGACCCTATTGCACAGGTTATCCATGAATGTGAAACATGCGCTGCAATCAAGCAAGCCAAGCGGTTAAAGCCTTTTTGGTATGGGGGACGATGGCTGAAATATAAATATGGGGAGGCCTGGCAGATTGACTATATCACACTCCCACAAACCTGCCAAGGCAAGCGCTATGTGCTTACAATGGTGGAAGCAACCACTGGATGGCTGGAAACATATCCCGTGCCCCATGCCACTGCCCAGAACACTCTCCTGGGCCTTGAGAAGCAAATCTTATGGCGACATGGCACCCCAGAAAGAATTGAGTCAGACAATGGGACTCATTTCCGAAACAACCTCATAGACACCTGGGCCAAAGAGCATGGCATTGAGTGGGTGTATCACATCCCCTATCATGCACCAGCCTCCGGGAAAATCGAGCGATACAATGGATTGTTAAAGACTACATTGAGAGCAATGGGTGGTGGGACCTTCAAACATTGGGATACACATCTAGCAAAGGCCACCTGGTTAGTCAACACTAGAGGATCTGTCAATCGAGCTGGCCCTGCCCAATCAGAACTTTTACGTACTGTAGAAGGGGATAAAGTCCCAGTAGTGCACATAAAAAATATGCTAGGGAAAGACAGTCTGGGTTACTCCTGCCTCAGGCAAAGGCAAACCCATTCGTGGGATTGCTTTTGCTCAAGAGCCTGGATGCACTTGGTGGGTGATGCGGAAGGATGGGGAAGTCTGATGTGTGCCTCAAGGGGATTTGATTTTAGGTGAGAACAGCCTATAGATTAAATTGTATGATGTTGATTGCTATATAATCCTGCCACTGTATGTTATCATTATTATAATTGTTATATGCTATATCAACGGTATTACAGTAAGAATCACTTAGATTAATGAAGAATGAACTTTGACAAAACTGAGCAAAGCGCAGTAGTGATGGAACCAGGACTGATTTCAGCATGCAACAATCCGACACCACACACCATCCTTCTGCTGCGCCCAATGTCACCTGCCCGCTGCACCACACCAAAGCCCAATTCTGTTCTGCTGACTGAGCGGACTTCACAACATCCCTCCTGCCCAGACAGACTGTTATGACAGATGGAGTCCAAAGTCATGGACTGAATGAACTCAACAGACATTTGACAGTGATGCCCCATAGACTGCGGGAATGATATCTGTGTGTGTATATTAAACGACAGGAAAAGTGGTGGTGATTAATTGGAAATGTATCAGAAAGTGTGGGATCTGGGCATGACATAAATGGTATAGAATAAGGGGTGGATATTGTCCTGGTTTCGGCTGGGATAGAGTTAACTCTCTTCTTAGTAGCTGGTACAGTGCTGTGTTTTGGATTTAGTGTGAGAATACTGTTGATAACACGCTGATGTTTTAGTTGTTGCTGAGTAGCGCTTATCTTAAGCCAAGGATTTTTCAGTTTCCCATGCTCTGCCAGCGAGCAGGTGTGCAAGAAGCTGGGAGGGAGCATAGCCAGGACAGCTGACCCGAACTAGCCAAAGGGATATTCCATACCATAGAACATCATGCTCAGTATATAAACAGGGGGCAGTTGGCCGGGAGGGGTGGATTGCTGCTCAGGCATCGGTCAGCGGGTGGTGAGCAATTGCATTGAGCATCACTTGTCTTTTCTTGGGTGTTATTTCTCTTTTTTTTGTTATATTCCTTTTCATTACTATTATTATTATTATTGTATTATTATTATTAGTTAGTATTATATTTTATTTTACTTTAGTTATTAAACTGTTCTTATCTCAACCTGTCGTGGTTTAACCCCAGTCAGCAACTAAGCACCACGCAGCCGCTTCCCCCTCCCCTCCCAGTGGGGTGAGGAGGAGGAAAGCAAAGGAAAAAAAGTAAAACTCGTGGGTTGAGATAAGAACAGTTTAATAACTAAAGTAAAATATAATACTAACAATAGTAATAATGAAATATAATAATAATAGTAATGAAAAGGAATGCAACAAAAGAAGGGGGGGGGGGGAAGAAAAAAAATCAGTGATGCACAATGCAATTGCTCACCACCCGCTGACCGATGCTCAGTTAGTTCCCGAGCCGCGATCTGCGCCTCCCGGCCAGCTCCCCCCTGTTTATATACTGGGCATGACGTTCCATGGTATGGAATACCCCTTTGGCTAGTTCAGGTCAGCTGCCCCGGCTCTGCTCCCTCCCAGCTCCTTGCACACCTGCTTGCTGGCAGAGCACAGGAAGCTGAAAAGTCCTTGGCTTAAGATAAGCGCTACTTAGCAACAACTAAAACATCAGAGTGTTATCAACATCATTCTCACACTAAATCCAAAACACAGCACTGTACCAGCTACTAAAAAGAAAGTTAACTCTGTCCCAGCCGAAACCAGGACAATATCCACCCCTTATTCTATACCATTTACGTTATGCCCAGATCCCACACTTTCCAATACCTTTCCAATTAATCACCATCACTTTTCCTGTCTTTTAATATATACGTATAGATATCATTCCCGCGATCTATGGGCCATCTCTATCAAATGTCTGTTGAGTTCATTCAGTCCATGACTTTGAGCTCCATCTATCGTAACAGTCTGTCTGGGCAGGAGGGATGATGCAAAGTCCGCTCAGTTGGTAGAACAGGATTGGGCTTCGGTGTGATGTGGCAGGCAGGTGACATTGGGCGCAGCAGAAGGATGGTGTGTGGTGTCGGATCGTTGCATGCTGAAATCAGTCCTGGTTCCATCACTACTGCACTTCACTCAGTTTTGTCAAAGTTCATTCTTCATTAATCTAAGTAATTCTTACTATAATACCATTAATATAGCACATAATAATTATAATAATGATGACATACAGTGGCAGGATTATATAGCAATGAATAGCATACAATTTAATCTATTGGCTGTTCTCACCTAAAATCAAATCCCCTTGAGGCACACATCAGACTTCCCCATCCTTCCGCATCACCCACCAAGTGCATCCAGGCTCTTGAGCAAAAGCAATCCCACGAATGGGTTTGCCTTTGCCTGAGGCAGGAGTAACCCAAACTGTTTTTCCTAGCATATTTTTTATGTGCACTACAGGGACCTTATCCCCTTCTACAGTACGTAAAAGTTCTGATTGGGCAGGGCCAGCTCGATTGGCAGATCCTCTAGTGTTGACTAACCAGGTGGCCTTTGCTAGATGTGTATCCCAATGTTTGAAGGTCCCACCACCCATTGCTCTCAATGTAGTCTTTAACAGTCCATTGTATCGCTCGATTTTCCCGGAGGCTGGTGCATGATAGGGGATGTGATACACCCACTCAATGCCATGCTCTTTGGCCCAGGTGTCTATGAGATTGTTCCGGAAATGAGTCCCGTTGTCTGACTCAATTCTTTCTGGGGTACCGTGTCGCCATAAGATTTGCTTCTCGAGGCCCAGGATAGTGTTCCGGGCGGTGGCATGGGGCACGGGATATGTTTCCAGCCATCCGGTGGTTGCTTCCACCATTGTAAGCACATAGCGCTTGCCTTGGCGGGTTTGTGGGAGTGTGATGTAGTCAATCTGCCAGGCCTCTCCATATTTGTATTTCAGCCATCGTCCTCCATACCAAAGAGGCTTTAACCACTTGGCTTGCTTAATTGCAGAGCATGTTTCACATTCATGGATGACCTGTGTGATAGTGTCCATGGTCAGGTCCACCCCTCGATCGCGAGCCCATCTATATGTTGCATCTCTTCCCTGATGGCCTGAGGTGTCATGGGCCCACCGAGCCATAAATAATTCACCCTTATGCTGCCAATCCAGATCCACCTGAGCTACTTCAATCCTAGCAGCCTTGTCCACCTGTTGGTTGTTTTGATGGTCTTCAGTGGCCCGGCTCTTAGGTACATGAGCATCTACGTGACGTACTTTCACAACCAGATTCTCTAGCCGGGCAGCAATATCTTGCCACAATGCAGCAGCCCAGATGGGTTTACCTCTGCGTTGCCAATTACTCCGCTTCCATTGCTGCAACCACCCCCACAGAGCATTTGCCACCATCCATGAGTCAGTACAGAGATAAAGTATTGGCCATTTTTCTCGTTCAGCAATGTCTAAAGCCAGCTGGATGGCTTTCACCTCTGCAAACTGACTCGATTCACCTTCTCCTTCTGCAGTTTCTGCAACTTGTCGCATAGGACTCCATACAGCCGCCTTCCACCTCCGATGCTTTCCTACAATGCGACAGGACCCATCAGTGAACAGGGCATATTGCCTCTCCTTTTCTGGCAGTTTATTATACAGTGGGGCCTCTTCAGCACGCGTTACCTCCTCCTCTGGTGATATTCCAAAATCTTTGCCTTCTGGCCAGTCTGTGATCACTTCCAGAATTCCTGGGCGACTGGGGTTTCCTATTCGACTTTGTTGTGCGATCAGTGCAACCCACTTACTCCATGTAGCATCGGTTGCATGATGTGTAGAAGGGACCTTCCCTTTGAACATCCAGCCCAGCACTGGCAGTCGGGGTGCTAAGAGGAGCTGTGTTTCAGTACCAACCACTTCTGAAGCAGCTCGAACTCCTTCATATGCTGCTAATATCTCCTTTTCAGTTGGAGTACAGCGGGCCTCAGATCCTCGATATCCCCGACTCCAAAACCCTAGAGGTCGACCTCGGGTCTCCCCAGGTGCTTTCTGCCAGAGACTCCAGGTAGGGCCATTCTCCCCGGCTGCGGTGTAGAGCACATTTTTAACATCTGGTCCTGCCCGGACCGGCCCAAGGGCTACTGCATGAACTATCTCCCGTTTAATCTGTTCAAAGGCTTGTTGTTGTTCAGGGCCCCATTTAAAATCGTTCTTCTTCCGGGTCACTTGATAGAGAGGGCTTACAATCATACTATAATTTGGAATATGCATTCTCCAAAAACCTACAACACCTAAGAAAGCTTGTGTTTCCTGTTTACTAGTTGGTGGAGACATAGCTGCTATTTTGTTGATCACATCCATTGGGATGTGATGAAGTCCATCTTGCCATGTTATTCCTAAAAATTGAATCTCCTGTGCGGGTCCCTTCACCTTACTCTGTTTTATGGCAAAACCAGCTTTCAGAAGGATTTGGATTATTTTCTCCCCTTTCTCAAAAACTTCTTCTGCTGTGTTGCCCCATACGATGATGTCATCAATGTACTGCAGGTGTTCTGGAGCTCCACCTTTTTCCAGTGCATTCTGGATTAGTCCATGGCAAATGGTGGGGCTGTGTTTCCACCCCTGGGGCAGTCGATTCCAGGTGTACTGGACGCCCCTCCAAGTGAAAGCAAACTGTGGCCGGCACTCTGCTGCCAAAGGGATTGAGAAAAATGCATTGGCAATATCACTTGTGGCATACCACTTGGCTGCTTTTGACTCCAGTTCATATTGAAGTTCTAGCATGTCTGGCACAGCAGCACTTAGCGGTGGTGTGACTTCATTCAGGCCACGATAGTCCACTGTTAGTCTCCATTCTCCATTAGACTTTCGCACTGTCCATATGGGGCTGTTAAAGGGTGAGCGAGTCCTGCTGATCACTCCTTGGCTCTCCAGTCGACAAATCAGCATATGGATGGGAATCAGGGAGTCTCGGTTGGTGCGATATTGCCGCCGGTGGACCCTTGTGGTAGCAATTGGCACCTGTTGTTCTTCGACCCTCAGCAACCCCACAACCGAAGGGTCCTCTGAGAGACCGGGCAAGGTAGACAACTGTTCAATTCCCTCTGTCTCCAAGGCAGCTATACCAAAGGCCCACCGATACCCTTTCGGGTCCTTGAAATACCCCCTCCTGAGATAATCTATGCCAAGAATGCATGGAGCCTCCGGACCAGTCACAATGGGGTGTTTTTGCCACTCATTCCCAGTTAGGCTTATTTCAGCCTCCAATACAGTTAACTGTTGAGATCCCCCTGTCACCCCAGAAATACAAATAGCTTCTACCCCTTTATAGCTTGATGGCATTAAAGTACACTGTGCACCGGTGTCTACTAGAGCTTTATACTCCTGTGGATCTGATGTGCCAGGCCATCGAATCCACACAGTCCAGTAAACCTGGTTGTCCCTCTCCTCCGCCTGGCTGGAGGCAGGGCCCCTCTAGTCCTGGTCATAGGATTCTCCACTCACTTGTAAAAATGGATTAGAATTCCTTTTCATAGAATCAGGAGTAAGATCTGCCCTTCCACTTTGTCGGCCACACCGCTCGCAGTGCTCACTGGAGGCTGAAGCAACCATTTTCCTGGAAGAACCCTCATTTGTAGTTGTTTTTCCTCGCAATTCCCGTACCCGTGCATCTAGGACTGAGGTAGGTTTTCCATCCCACTTTCTCATATCCTCTCCATGGTCAAGCAGGTAAAACCACAGGGTACCCCGTGGTATATACCTTCTCTCTCTTCTCTCTTGCCCAGAAGAATACCTTCTCCTAATAGCTGAGGTATTGGTCCGTACAGGTGGGCGGCCAAACTTATCCTCAAATCGCTGGAACTCTTGGGACCATTTCTCGGCTAGCGTGTCTGGCAGTTTCTCCACAGCTGCGACGAGGGAGGAAGAGAGACTTTCTTCGTATTGCCAAAGTCGGCGAGCCAATTCATCTACTGTTGGTCCCTCCTCATCTTTCCAGTCCACTACTGCCAATGCACTGGCATACGATGATGGTGTACTTCGTACAAACTTCCGCCACATGGGTCGTGAACATTGGACTTCATCTGGATCTGTGGGTAACTGCCCATCGTCTGGGTCATAATAAACCATCTCCCGCACGGCTAATTCCCTCAGGTACTGGATACCTTTCTCCATGGTGGTCCACTTGCCTGGCTGACATCCAACATCTTCCTTGAAGGGATACCTTTCCCTCACGCCCGATAGAAGTCGCCTCCAGAGGCTGAGGGCTTGTGGCTTTTTCCCAATTGCCTTGTCAATGCCCCCTTCCCTAGAAAGGGATCCCAATTGCTTGGCTTCCTTACCCTCTAATTCCAAGCTACTTGCCCCATTATCCCAGCATCGGAGCAGCCAGGTGATAATGTGCTCGCCTGGATGACGGCTGAAGTCTTTTCGCATATCTCGCAGCTCACTCGGGGATAGTGACCGGGTGATTATCTCTGGTTCTGCCTCTTCCTCCTGTTCTCGTGATGGCCCTGCTTCACCTTCATCCTTCGCTAAGCGAGCTGATTTTTTTGTATATTTCCTCTTCTGTATAGGGGCGATTGATATTGGCACCGGTTGATCCTCTAGTTCAGCTGCATCATCCATCGCCAAGGTTTGAGTTGCCACAGTGCCTGTTGCTGGGGTTTGAATAGCCACAGTGCTTGTCATAGGGATTAGAGTAGCTGCAGTAGCTGTCGCCAGAGTTTGAGTAGCCACAGTGCCTGTTGCTGGGGTTTGAGTAGCCACAGCACTTGTCATAGGGATTAGAGTAGCTGCAGTAGCTGTCGCCAGAGTTTGAGTAGCCACAGTGCCTGTTGCTGGGGTTTGAGTAGCCACAGTGCTTGTCATAGGGATTAGAGTAGCTGCAGTAGCTGTCGCCAGAGTTTGAGTGGCCGTAGTGCCCGTCGCCAGAGTTGGAGTAGCTGCAGTCATGGGAGCTGATCTCTGGGTGGTATTTTTAAATAGTTGTTTAACCCTAGGCAAGATCTGAATCACATTCAGGAACAGGCTGATTCCTAGCAGTACGACCATACTAAGTTCAACATCCCAAGGATATTCAAAATTTACAAACTCCTTCAATGCTATTGCAATTAACCTGGTAAAGAAAAGGAAGATGTGGGAAGATGTCTCCCCATCAGGTTGGCTCCCCGAGGAGAAAAGGTAGAAAGTGCAGTTATTAATATTCTCTAGGAGATAGCACCCGAAGTACGGAGATCTCTCCTCCACAGATTGGTTCCCAGAGGAGAAAAGGTAAAAGGTACAATTATTAATAGTCTCCATAGGCAGCTCCCGAAGTACAGAGGTGACAACAATGCCGAGTACAAACACCCGATTAGTTTCACGGCTTGCACTTCTATCATATCATAAACCAGTGTTACAAACAACAACAACGTGATAACTCTAGCCCGGTTCCCACCGATGATAAACAGCACAACAGGGAGCATATACTGCAAGTAGGGCATTACATAACGCAATTTCAAGAACCACAACACCAACTTTGAGAGCAAACGAACCCACATTGTAACCAGTAACTATCAAACCAATACAATGAATACTTATAACAAGTTTGTTTTAACACACTCTGATCAGATCCGTCGTTATCTCAACCCTTCGTGCCCCACGTTGGGCGCCAAAAAGGCTGTCGTGGTTTAACCCCAGTCAGCAACTAAGCACCACGCAGCCGCTTCCCCCTCCCCCTCCCAGTGGGGTGAGGAGGAGGAAAGCAAAGGAAAAAAAAGTAAAACTCGTGGGTTGAGATAAGAACAGTTTCATAACTAAAGTAAAATATAATACTAACAATAGTAATAATGAAATATAATAATAATAGTAATGAAAAGGAATGCAACAAAAGAAGGGGGGGGGGAAGAAAAAAAATCAGTGATGCACAATGCAATTGCTCACCACCCGCTGACCGATGCCCAGTTAGTTCCCGAACCGCGATCCGCGCCTCCCAGCCAGCTCCCCCCTGTTTATATACTGGGCATGACGTTCCATGGTATGGAATACCTCTTTGGCTAGTTCAGGTCAGCTGCCCCGGCTCTGCTCCCTCCCAGCTCCTTGCACACCTGCTTGCTGGCAGAGCACAGGAAGCTGAAAAGTCCTTGGCTTAAGAAAAGCGCTACTTAGCAACAACTAAAACATCAGAGTGTTATCAACATCATTCTCACACTAAATCCAAAACACAGCACTGTACCAGCTACTAAAAAGAAAGTTAACTCTGTCCCAGCCGAAACCAGGACACAACCCATGAGTTTTACTTTTTTTCCCGATTCTCCTCCCCATCCCACTGGGAGGGGGGAGGGGTGAGCAGCTGCATGGTGCTTAGTTGCTGGCTGGGGTTAAACCACGACAGTCCTTTTTGGCACCCAACGTGGGGCTCGAATCCATTCATTAGGCCCTTACATGCTATAAGCCTTATTATTTCAGATAGCTGAAGGGCTAAAGCCTATGTCAGACAGTTTCTGCACTAATAGCAAGGTCCTGAAGTGAACTGTGAATTACAATGCTCACACTAAATTACTTGCCTTGATCTCCTTAAGAATTTTTATAATTTGTTAATTATTAGTCTAAATGGGTAACAGCTAAATGATCTTTTAAGCTAGGCTGCTGCAGGTAATGATTAAAGAAACTGTGAGACATGGGTTATTGTGGTGGGTTGACCTTGGCCAGCTGCCAGATGCCCACCCAGCTGCTCTCTCACTCCCCCTCCTCAACAGAACAGGAAGAGAAAATAAGATGAAAAAGCTCGTGAGTTGAGATAAAGACTGAGATCACTTACCAGTTACTGTCAGGGGCAAAACAGACTTTACTTAGGGAAAATTAATTTAATTTATTGCCAGTTAAAATAGAATTGGATAGTGAGAAACAAAGACAAAAACTAAAACAGTAACTTACCTCCCCAGCCCCCATTTTTTCCCGGTCTCAACTTCTCCTTTATTCCTGACTCCTTTACCTCCTCAACCCCCTGCCCAGTGGTGCAGGGGAGATGGGGGATGGGGGGTTATGGTCTGTTCATAAAAGTCCCTCTCTGCTGCTCCTTTCTCCTCATACTTCCCCCCTGCTCCAGCATAGGCTCTCCACAGGCTGCAATTCCTTCAGGAAATATCCAACTGCTCTGGTGTGCGGTCCTCCACAGGCTGCAGTGTGTATACCTGCTCCATCATGGTCTCTTCCAAGGGCTGCAGGGAAATATCTGCTCCAGCACCTGGAGCACCTCCTCACCCTGCTCCTTCTCTGAACTTGGTGTTTGCAGGATTGTTTCTCACTCTTTTTTTTCCCTCACTCCTCTCTGCCTGTGCAATGTTTTGCCGTTTCTTAAATATGTTTTCACAGACATGCCACCACCTTTGCTGAGTGACTCATCTTTGGCCTGCAGTGGGTCCATTGCCGAGCTGGCTGGAACTGTCTGTGTCCGGCACAGGGCAACCCCTTACCTCTTCTCACAGAGGCCATCCCTGCAGACCTTCCACTCCCAAAACCTTGCCACGTAAACCCAATGCAGGGCAGACCCCATCTGTAGAAGAGATTGTCCCATTTTGGTCAATCAAGCTATTATAGGATTTTCTTAGAAGGAAACAGCTCTATTTATCATGTCTACAGTCAAACAGAAACGATATTCACATGACAATTTCTTGCTGCACTTTTAGATCAAGGCAAGGCCACGCAGGTGGTGTAATCATTGGTACTGAGTGGGAGCTGCCTGCAGGCTCCTCTGTTGCAATGAGCTGACTGAGTTTATGCTGTGGCCAAGGGATCTGTGCATCCCAACACAGGCCTGAAGGCCATGCTGTATGTGCAGCACAGCACAGGCCTGGGCATACTCGGGTTAATTGTTATGTGGATCACTAACTCCTCGATGTACAATGGTCTTCTGGTCAGGATCACTACAGTCCACACCTTGATCCACATACAGTTTACCTTTCCCAAAGATATTACAAATTACAGATTATATTACTAAGCCATTCAGCTAATAGAAAGTTTCTTATGTACAAAGCAGTCACTGTGAATAATAATAGTACAAGAATAATGACAAGTAAAACAAATACTGCTTGTGAAAATTAGTGTAGAACAGCAATGATATTAGGGCTAGGACCACTGAAGATGCCCTGCCATTGGACTCCATCCCTCATCCCATGTTCTACAAGACAATGGTGGTGCAAATTTCACCAAACAGTCTAGTTGCTTGTGTGCTGTAGTAGACAGGAAGGAGCTTCAGTGCAGCCAATGGGCAGGGGCATCCAGCGCTTCACGTTTGTTGATACGTAGCATGCAACGAGCAAAAATAGTAGTGTGAGGCTTCACATAGCAGTTCTGCATGGGATAAAACAAAGGCATTATTTTATGTGCAGCATATGGTGTTTTGTATGTTTTCCAGTGAGTCACCGAGGCAAGATCAGGGTAATTTCTTGGTCTCAGCATACTCTCCCTTTCTTCAGTGAAGTGGAGGGGAGCAGAGGGTGTAATCGGTTTATCCATCATCCTAATTTCCTTTTGTGATCTCTTTTTCCCTTGTAATTGCTTATATTTTCCCCATAAATATGGGGTAGATTTCCCATCAATTTTGTCTTTTGGGACTCCAGACCAGAGTAAAGCTACAAACAGGTAATGTTTTTCTTTTGTGGTTTACCCACAAAGTGTAATCTCCTCTCTTCCCTTTCCGCTCGGTACTCTCTTAACTGCCCCAGTGCAAGAATTACATCCCTGACCGCTTTCCCCTGGGCAGCTCCCAGGAGCAATGTGATGGTCCCTTTAAGATAAAAAGGCACTCCAGCTAACACTCTGGATTGCATTCCTGAGGTAAAAACCTCTGAGTCAGGGTGAGTGAAGGCAGGGTTGTAAATACCCAGTAGAATAGCTAATTCTGTCAAATACTCCCCCCCTCCCCGATCATCTATATGCTTTCATGTCACCATTCTGTCACTCCAATCAAATGGGGACTGGTGCTGTTATTTCACTGCCCCCCGCAACCATTCCCAAAGAGAATAACTTGTATTTCTATTTGCCTACGCCCCTTTTAGAATCATAGAATCATAGAATAGTTCGGGTTGGAAGGGACCTTTAAAGGTCATCTAGCAGGGACATCTTCAACTAGATCAGGTTGCTCAGAGCCCTGTCCAACCTGACCTTGAATGTTACCAGGGAGGGGGCATCTACCACCTCTCTGGGAAACCCGTTCCAGTGTTTCACCACCCTCATCATAAAAAATTTCTTCCTTATATCTAGTCTGAATCTACCCTCTTTTAGTTTAAAACCATTACCCCTTGTCCTATCGCTATAAGCCCTACTAAAAAGCCTGTCTCCATCTTTCTTATAAGCCCCCTTTAAGTATTGAAAGGCTGCAATAAGGTCTCCCCAGAGCCTTCTCTTCTCCAGGATGAACAACCCCAACTCTCTCAGCCTTTCCTCATAGGAAAGGTGGTCCATCCCTCTGATCATTTTTGTGGCCCTCCTCTGGACCCACTCCAACAGGTCCATGTCTTTCCTGTGCTGAGGACTCCAGAGCTGGATGCAGGACTCCAGGTGGAGTCTGGCCAGAGCAGAGTAGAGGGGCAGAATCACCTCCCTCGACCTGCTGGCCACCCTTCTTTTGATGCAGCCCAGGATACGGTTGGCTTTCTGGGCTGCGAGCGCACATTGCCGGCTCCTGTCCAGCTTTTCATCCACCAGTACCCCCAAGTCCTTCTCTGCAGAGCTGCTCTCAATCTCTTCATCCCCCAGCCTGTATTGATACCAGGTATTGCCCTGACCTAGGTGCAGGACCTTGTACCATTAGCCTTCTTTGCTGACTCATGTTCAACCTGGTGTCCACCAGGACCCTCAGGTCCTTTTCTGCGACCCTGGTCCCTCTGGATAGCAGCACAACCCTCTGGCATATCAGCCACTCCTCCCAGTTTTGTGTCATCAGCAAACTTGCTTAGGGTACACTCTGCCCCATCATCCAGATCATTAATGAAGAGGCTGAATAGGACTGGCCCAGTATTGACCCCTGGGGTACATCATTAGTTACTTGCCTCCAACTAGACTTTGCTTCGCTGATCACCACCCTCTGGGCTCGGGCCTCATCACCAAGGGAAAGTTCACTCTCTTACATGGAGTTTTTCTGTGTCTGGCTTTCCTGCTTCCAGCCAGTTTAACCCATTCTGCAGTTAGGCCTTCTTGCCCTCCATGGCAGATCATTCCTTGGTCACAAATTACCATTGTTGAGCAGTTACAATTTGAATTATCCCTTCAAGATAAGCCAGGTTATTTATTTAAACTGTAGGAACAAGTACCCATAATCTAGTTTTTCAGTTACTTTGCTCTCTTATGCTAATGAACATGAACATTTGGAACAATTCCTATTAAACTGGGAAGTATTAATGATGATAGTTCAAACACTTCAACCACTCAAAATGTAGCTAATTAGACACAAAACGTATTTCATGATTGTAAAGTATTTCTTTTTTACACTTTCTGAAGTTTTCCGAAAGCTTGGAAATTTAAATTATTTCCATAACTTTTTACTGAAACTCTGCCACAACCGATCATTTTGGTTTTCTTCTAAAGTGTGGATCTATTTTGGAAGGAGCTTCTGAGGAAAGAAAAAAAGCACTTTCCCTCAGTCACTTTGCTCTCTCTGAGTGCAGTTCTGCACACATACTTACTGTGAGTAGAACCCCACTTCAGAACTCTTCAGCCTTAGCAGAATGATGTATTGTCACTTGTGCCAAACTTGGCTTGATGTACATTGACAGTCTGATTTTGCAAACTCAGTCTCCGAGTTCTCAGACTTCCTACTATGAACGCTTCAGGAGGCAGAACTGTTATTGTATCATCTCCTACTCCATCCCTTACTCTTTACAGCTAACAGATAATTTATAGAAGGGCTTTTATCCCTGGACATCCCTGAGTCCTGTGTTACATTGATAGCTAGTGCAGGAACAGCTCTTTCAGAAGAATTCTAGGCAGACAACTTCTCAAAGCCACCTCTGCGTCCATTCTCCCAGTTGTCTTCCACTGGACTCTTCCTGTTTTACATTTCATCATCAACAATTGAAATTAAACTGTTTGTGACAATGGCACACAAAACAGAGAGAACCCATGCAGGTGTATAAGGTGGGTAGGTAGCAAAACACATTTTTTTATTTCTAAACTGAGCTTGTCCAATCTGGGCATTTTGAAGACAGTTAAATCCCAATCCTACTGTTAATCACTTTTCACTGTAGTAAGAATTGTGCTTTAAAAGCCAAAGCTTCTCTCTCAAAGGGATATGCCAGAGTTATTGAGCTATATTTGTGTTACCCAGTGCAAAAGACAGACCAAAACACTTCAGTGCTGAAAGATTTCCCCCCTTTCTTTGTGTTTTCCTATTACTTTTCCGCCTAATTCAATAGCTTGAGGAGGGGTTGAAGGGAAGTGGTTGTTATTTCAGTAACTTATTTTTAAAACAACTTAACAATAGTTTTTAATTTGCTGGGAAAACTATAACAAATGAACAGGCCATAAAAATGTTTCTTCAAATCAAAGTGTGGTATGTGCGTAAAGCCTTCTTTATTGTTCTGATGTTTTAGAGTAATGCCTGACTTTTTCACAATCTTGGAGATACTTTAGCCAGAGCTACATGTACAATTAGAAACCAATAAACACTTACTAAATGGAAGAGTTATCTGCTACTAGGACTCATCTGAAGTCCCAAACCACAAAAATGTGAACTGAGACTTTTTATGTGTGTCACCGTAACCTCACTGCAGGCATCTCAGATACCACTAGTATTGAAGTTAATAATTATTTTGAGATCTGAAAATAGTGGTGAATAAAGCTTTCAAAATACCCATATCTGATATTTTTAACAACTACATCAATTAACATGATAGGGCTGGAATATCTCTCCTCATGATTACCGTGATTGCTGACTCAGCAGGGCCCTTATGTTTCTCTTGAGATGTTGGCTGAGGAGAACGCATGTCCTGCTACTACTCCATACAGAAGGAGCATCATAGGCTTTTGCATGGGAGCAGGCCTTTCTTTGACTGGAGCACAACAATGTAAGCAGCAGGCAGGCGTACTGTGGTTATACTGGGATTGCACCCTTCATGGCACATAAGATAGAACAGAACTATTGAGATCTTGTATTGGGTTTACATGGCAAGATTTTTTTGGGGGGGGAGGGTGGGGCTGCAGGGGAGGCATCTATGAGGAGACCAGGGGCTGCCCCCATGTCGGACAGAGCCAGTTCCAGCAGGCTGCAAAACAGACCTGCCATTGGCCAAAGCTGAGCCAATCAGTGAAGCTGGTGGCACCTCTGTGAAAAAAACATATTTAAGGAAAGGATAAAGTTGTGAGAGAGAGGAGTGAGAAAAAATGTGAGAGTAACAAACCTGCAGACATCAAGGTCAGTGAAGAAGGAGGGGGAGGAGGTGCTCCAGGTGCTGGAGCTGAGATTCCCCTGCAGCCTGTGAAGAAGACCATGGTGAGGCAGGCTGTCCCCCTGCAGCCCATGGAGGTTAACGGTGGAGCAGATATCCACCTGCAGCCCATGGAGGACCTTACGCTAGAACAGGTGGATATGCCCTGAAGGAAGCTGCAGGCCATGGAGAGCCCACACAGGAGCAGGCTCCTGGCAGAGACTGCAGCCAGGGGAGAGGAGCCCATGCAGGAGCAGGTTTTCTGGCAAAAACTGCGGCCTGTGGGAGACCCATGCTGGAGCAGTCTGTTCCTGATGGACTGTATTCCATGGGAGGGACCTCATGCTGGAGCAGGGGAAAAGTGTGAGGTGGGGAGCAGCAGAGACGAAGTGTTACGAACTGACAGCAACCCCCCCATTCCCCATCCCTCCTGCACCACTCAGCAGGGGAAGAATGGAATGAAGTTGAGCCTGGGAAAAAGGGAGAGGGTGGGGGGAAGGTGTTTTTAGTTTTGGTTTTGTTTCTCACCATCCTAACTCTATTTTCAACTGGCAATAAATTAAATTAATTTTCCCCAAGTTGAGTTTGTTTTGCCCATGACAGTAATTGGTAAGTTATCTCCCTGTCTTTATCTTGACCCACGAGCTTTTCCATCTTATTTTCTCCCCATGTCCTTCTGAGGAAGGGGAGTGAGAGAGCAGCTTAGTGGATGTCTGGCAGCCAGCCAAGGTCAACCCACCACAGATCTACATCTGAATAGGAGAAAAAGAAGTGTTGTAGTCTAGCTACCTTTGTTTTGCTGAGGTAATTGTTTATATGGGTGAGGTGTTTTTACACCCACCTTCAGCATGGATATGGGTCTCTTGGTGTACACTGATAATTCAGGTTTTGTTGAGGAAACTCAACTAGAGGAATTCCTCTGTCTGGTGGGTCATGGGCCTGCAGTGCTTCTCCCTGCCCGGCTGAGGCTGGAACACCAGCAGTTCTACACTTTCCAGGCACTCAGTAGTCATATGAGGGTGTTTGTAGAGAAGACTGTGTGGCTCCAGCAAAGTAGGATTTTATGAAACTGCAACTTCTGGGATACTTCACTGGTTTAGACAGTAGGAGCCTGAATTGCCATTTGCTGCATAGCCAAAGCTTCATGTATGAAAAAGCAAGGGTTTGTTCCTTCTTTGTTCTTTAGTTTATCTGTATATTTGTTTTGTATGATGTTCAAATGTTATCTTCAGATGTTTTGAAAGATGTTCACATAGATTACCCTAAGACTTTCAAAGAGTTTCTCTTGACCGAGTAATAACTTTCTAATGACACATTTTGCCCACATTGTGGCCTACTATATGTAGTAAGAATTAGTTCCAAGAAATCCTGTCTGCCTAAACCTTCTCCTGTTTCCTTTGCAAGAATTTAATTTCTGTCTTGGACAAAGGAATCTGAATTGTCTCATGCACTGGCCCAAGAGAAGTGGTTGTTCTTCATTGAAAAGAAATCCATAATTGAATCTGGTTATAGTATGTGACTGTAGAAGCCACCCAAGAAGAATGATATATGGCTCCCAGCTCTGGACATAACACCCTAATGGCCACAAATGGGGTTTCATATGGAGATTTGAGCATCAGGAAAAAAGAAAACTCTTGGGGAGTTAGTTACAGAGCAGACTAGTATGGGAGAATCAAAAGCACATAGATGAACTTCTTTGACATCACTTCCTCTACCATTTGAGAGTGTATGGGTACATCTATGCTGTCAGTCTATCTTATTGCCTGTTTTGCTGCAAGGACCTCATCCTATGATCATTCAGGATGTACATGTGCTAGCTTGCTCTGAGATGGAACAATACATCAGGTTTCCTCCAGAGGAAACCTGGAAGGTGTAGCGGTTGCAGTCACAACCTATAAGGGTTACCCGAAACGTGGGTGTGTAAAGATCATGACTGTGGGGTTCTCAGGATTCTGTAATACACAAGGACACAGAGGCCTGGGTCTGGGTTTCTGAGAATTTCTTTATTATAAATTACTACAAAACTACTATTAATAAAAAACATATATATATATGTGCCTAGCTGATTGCAACAGACGAGCATATATATTTCCCAGCAGGCAGGCACGTGGCAGTGGTCAGCATGGTGACCACCTGGCAAAAAGACGTGTCCTCTGCTTCTCCTGAGCTTCTAGCACCCAATAGAACCAATGCAGCCACACAGACAGAGCTCCTGTCAGAGCATGCAACCACCCAGATTTCCGGCTGTGGGATGTGTGCAGGAATATTCCTGGAGGTGGAGAGTGATTGCAAGCAAGCCTGTGCGAAGTGTGACCAGATAGATGAACTATTCTGCTTGGTGGCCGAGCTGCAGGAGGAGGTGGGCAGACTGAGGAGTATTCAAGAGTCTGAGAAGGAGATTGATCAATGGAGCTGTGCTCTGCCATTTCCGATGCATGCAAGTCAACTCAGTGTGGCCACTACGGAGGCAGGTCCAGGATCTGTTTTGTGCCAGGAGGAAGGCAGTGTCAAGGGTTAAGGAGGGGTGGAAGAAGGTTACTGCACGGAGCTGTAAGAGGAACCTCTCCTTACTCTCTCAGCTACCTTTACAGAATAGGTACGAGGCCCTGGCTTTGGTAGATGAAGCGCATAATGAGATAGAGGAGGAACCTATGCAAGCAGTCTTGCCAAGATCAGAGAGACCAACCCCTCGCAACAAGACCTGCATTAAGACCAGCGCCGAGAAGAAACAATGGCAAGTTACGGTCATAGGTGGCTCCCTCCTGAGCAGAACAGAGGCACCCATTTGCAGACCGGACCCTCTTTTCAGGGAAGTTTGCTGCCTCCCTGGGGCCCGAATCAGGGACATCACCACAAGACTGACGAGCTTAGTACAACCTTCAGACTACTATCCATTCCTGCTCTTTCATGTGGGTACTAATGATGTCGCAACAAAAAGTCTAAGGTCGATCGAAAGAAACTTCAGAGCCCTGGGAAGAATGCACAGGTAGCATTTTCCTCAATCCTCCCAGTAATGGGGAGAGGCTTTGGAAGAAACAGGCGAGCCCAGGATATCAATACCTGGCTCCAGGACTGGTGCCTCTGCCAGAACTTTGGGTTTTTAAACCATGGAAGAGCCTTTGAGAGACAAGGTATGCTGAGGCCTGACGGGATCCACCTGTCCCGATGGGGAAAACGTGTCTTTGGGCGTAAGCTGGCGGGACTGATTGAGAGGGCTTTAAACTAGGATCGATGGGGGAAGGGGATACCAACAGGATTGCAGTAGGTAAGCCAAGGGTTGGCATGGTATTGCCTGAGGGTGGCAATGCTAGTAGGAACATTTACACTGCTCCTGGGAGCACGGAGGGTTCAGGAGCGTATCTGAAATGCTTGTGCACCAACACACACAGTATGAGAAACAAGCAGGATGAACTGGAAGGCATTGGTCAGTTCCCACAGCTATGATGTCATTGGTATTAGTGAGACTTGGTGGAAGGAGTCCCACAGTTGGAGTGCTGGGATGGAGGGCTGCAGGCTGTTCAGGAGGGATAGGCAGGGCAGGCAAGGTGGAGGAGTTGCACTGTATGTAAGGGAGAGGTTTGACTGTACAGCCCTTACAGTTAGGGATGATATGGTTGAGAGCCTCTGGGTGAGGATTAGGGGGATGGAAAACAAAGCAGATGTTGTAGTGGGTGTCTACTGCCCAGCCAGGATGTAAGCACTGATGAGTTATTCTGTAGGCAATTAGGAGAAATTTCTGGATTGGTAGCCCTTGTCCTTATGGGAGATTCCAACTTCCCAGGCATCAACTGGGAATACCGTACTGCTGTGACGAGCAGGTCTTGGAAATTCTTGAAGTTTGTGGGAGATGATAACTTCTTGTCACAGGTACTAAGTGAGCCAACTAGGAAAGATGCCCTCCTAGACTTTGTTATTTGTGAATAGAGAAGGACTCGTGGGGGATGTGATGGTAGGTGGCTGTCTTGGCCACAGGGATCATGAAATGGTTGAGTTTAAAATTTTCAGTGTAATGAGAAAAAAGGTCAGCAGAGTTGCTACCCTGAATTTCAAGAGAGCAAACTTTAAGCTACTCAGGGAGCTATTTAGGAGAGTCCCCTGGGAATCTGCCTTTGAGGGCTTAGGAGTCCAGGAGTGCTGGTCAGCTTTTTAAGAACCACCTTTTAGAAGCACAGGAGCAGGCAATTCCCTTGTGTTGTCAGTCAAGCAAGGGGGGCAGAAGACCAGCTTGGCTGAACAGGGAACTCCTTGTGGAACTCAGGTGGAAAAAGAAATTGCACGATCTCTGGAAGCGAGGTCAGGCTTTGCAGAAACATTACAGAGCTGTGGTTCATATATGCAGGGAGAAGACACGAAAGGCCGAAGCTCAGCTAGAGTTGAAACTGGTCAGTGTTGTGTCAGACAACAAGAAAGGCTTTTTTAAAGTATGTTAATAGCAAGAGGAGGTCTAAGGAAAACATTGGACTGATACTTGTTGAAGATGGTCACCTGACTAATAGGGATGAAGAAAAAGCAGAGGCATTCAATGCTTTTTTTGCCTCAGTCTTTAATAATACTGATAGACCTTGGGCTGCCTGGTCCCCTGAGTCAGAGGACCATGACTGCGGGAACAGTGACTTTCCATTTGTGGACACTGAAATTGTAAAGGACCAGCTGTATCAGCTGAATGTTCACAAGTCCATGGGGCCTGATGGGATTCATCCCAGAGTACTGAAGGAGCTAGAGGATGATACGGCAGGACCCCTCTCAATCATCTACCAAAGGTCTTGGGAGTCTGAGGAGGTCCCCGCTGACTGGAAGCTAGCCAATGTTATTCCAATTTACAAGAAGGGCGTGAGGGAAGACCCAGGGAACTACAGACCTGTTAGTCTAACCTCAGTTCCTGGAAAAATTATGGAGAAGATCATACCGGGTGCTATGGAAAGGCATTTAAAGGACAATGCAATCATCAGGCACAGTCAACATGGGTTCACAAAGGGAAAGTCCTGTCTAACTAATTTAATATCCTTCTATGATAAGGTCACCCGCCTAGTGGATGAAGGGAAGGCGGTGGATGTAGTCTTTCTGGATTTTACTAAGGCTTTTGATACTGTCCCTCGCAGCCCCCTTCTGGACAAGTTGTCCAGCTGTGGGATGAGCAGGTTCACGGTGCGCTGGGTGAAGAACTGCCTGAACGGCAGGGCTCAAAGGGTTGTAGTGAATGGGGCTACATTTGGCTGGTGGCCAGTCACCAGCGGTGTTCCTCAGGGTTCAATTCTAGGGCCAGTTCTGTTCAATATTTTTATCAATGATCTGGATGCAGGAGTTGAATGTACCCTTAGTAAGTTTGCTGATGATACCAAACTGGGAGGTGCTGTTGACTCTCTTGAGGGACAAGAGGCCTTGCAGAGGGATCTAGATTGGAGCATTGGGCAATCATCAATGGCATGAAATTTAACAAGTCCAAATGCTGAATTCTGCACTTGTGACAGAGCAATGCTGGGCACAAGTATAAATTGGGAGAGGAGTGGCTGGAGAGCAGCCCTGCAGAAAGGGATCTGGAGGTGCTGGTTGACAGCAGGCTCAATATGAGTCAGCAGTGTGCCCTGGCAGCCAAGAGGGCAAAGCGCATCCTGGGGTGCATTAAACACAGTATAACCAGCCGGTCAAAAGAGGTGATTATCCTGCTGTATTTAGTGTTGGTGTGGCCTCACCTTGGGTATTGTGTGCAGTTCTGAGCCACGACTGACACAGCTTTCCAGACAGAGCTCCTATGGGAACATGCTGCTACCCAGGCTGCAGGGTGTGCCCTACTCTTATGCCAGTATTGGACAGCAGTAGTGAGTACACCCGTGGGAGGTGCACCCGGGTAGAGGAACTCCTCAGCTTAGTGGCAGAGCTCCGGGAGGAGGTGAGTAGGTTGAGGAGTATCAGGGACTCTGAGAGAGAGATAGACTACTGGAACCGCACCCTACCTTCCCTGGGACAGGCCTGTCAGGCAGACAGGACACATGATACAGAGGATTCCCTATCCTCTCTCTGCCTGGCAGAACGCAGTGACTTAAGGGATAGGGGGCAATGGCAACAAGTTCCTGCCTGGCGCAGCAGGCGCATCTCCTCCGTGACTACCTCACCTTCCCAGGTGCCCTTGCATAATAGGTACGAGGCTCTGCAAGTGGAACCGAACAATGATGAGGACGATGGTTCATCTAGGTTGGAGGTATCGCCAAGGTTAAGTTGGCCTATGCACTGTGTCAAAACCGCTTCCATAAAGAAAAAAAAAAGAGTTATTGTCATAGGAGACTGTCTTGTGAGGGGAACAGAAGGTCCAATTTGCCAACCGGACTCACTTCTTAGGGAAGTCTGCTGCCTCCCCGGGGCCCGGGTTAAACATGTGACGAGGAAACTTCCTACCCTGGTACGTCCCTTGGATTATTATCCATTATTGCTTTTTCATGTAGGCAGCGACAAAATTGCAATAAGAAGTCCAAGGGCAATCAAAAGAGACTTCAGGGCCTTGGGACGACTGGTTAAGGGATCAGGAGCACAAGTAGTGTTCTCTATCCTTCTAGTTGCAGGGAATGATGAGGGAAGAAACAGGAAGATCCAGCAGATCAATAACTGGCTCCGAGACTGTGGCTCAAAGACATTGAGGTGCTGGAGCATGTCCAAAGAGGAGCAACGAAGCTGGTGAAGGGTCTAGAGCACAAGTCTTATGAGGAGCGGCTGAGGGAACTGGGGTCGTTTAGTCTGGAGAAAAGGAGGCTGAGGGGAGACCTTATTGCTCTCTACAACTACCTGAAAGGAGGTTGTAGCGAGGTGGGTGCCGGTCTCTTTCCCCAAGTAGCAAGTGATGGGACGAGAGGAAACGGCCTCAAGTTGCGCCAGGGGAGGTTTAGATTGGATATTAGGAAAAATGTCTTCACCGAAAGGGTTATCAAGCACTGGAACAGGCTGCCCAGGGAAGTGGTTGAGTCACCATCCCTGGAGGTATTTAAAAGATGTGTAGGCGTGGCACTTAGGGACATGGTTTAGTGGTGGACTTGGCAGTGTTAGGTTTATGGTTGGACTCAATGATCTTAAAGGTCTTTTCCAACCTAAATGATTCTATGATTCTATGATCCTTCTTTGTCAGTATGTTTTATGGGTCACCTTTGTGGCGGCTCCCATCAGCAGGATATTTCATTCCAAGGTCTTTACAAACAGGCAGCACATATACACATTGCACCAGGAGATCAGTGTATGCCTTTATGCCCCATGCCAGGACATAAAAAACACAACACTGCTGTGATGTTTAATTAATACTGTAGTGGCGGGGTGTACTCTATGCTTTTCAGTTTCATGAGTACTTTGAACTAACAAGCCACCAAAAAAAAAAAATATTCAGGACCATGAGGATGGCACAGAACAGGTTCAGGCTAGCTGCCTGTATTAGGTTTACGTGGCAAGGTTTTGGTAGCGGGGGGGCTACAGGGGCGACTTCTGTGAGAAGATGCCAGAAGCTTCCCCCATGTCCAATAGAGCCATTTCCAGACGGCTCCAAGATGGACCTGCCACTGGCCAAAGCTGAGCCAATCAGCAACGGTGGTAGCGCCTCTGTGATAACATATTTAAGAAAGGGAAAAAAACTGCTGCACAACAGCAGCTGGGAGAGAGGAGTGAGAATATGTGAGAGGAACAACTCCGCAGACACCAAGGTCAGTGAAGAAGGAGGGGGAGGAGGTGCTCCAGGCGCCGGAGCAGAGATTCCCCTGCAGCCCGTGGTGAAGACCATGGTGAGGCAGGCTGTCCCCCTGCAGCCCATGGAGGTTAATGGTGGAGCAGATATCCACCTGCAGCCCGTGGAGGACCCCACGCTGGAGCAGGTCGATATGCCCGAAGGAGGCTGTGACCCTGTGGAGAGCCCGCGCTGGAGCAGGCTCCTGGCAGGACCTGTGGCCCTGTGGAGAGAGGAGCCCATGCTGGAGCAGGTTTGCTGGCAGGACTTGTGACCCCGCAGGGGACCCACACTGGAGCAGTCTGTTCCTGAAGGACTGCACCCCTTGGAAAGGACCCATGCTGGAGCAGTTCTTGAAGGACTGTCTCCCGTGGGTGGGACCCCACGCTGGAGCAGGGGAAGAGCGTGAGGAGGAAGGAGCAGCAGAGACAACGTGTGATGAACTGACTGCAACCCCCATTCCCCATCCCCCTGTGCCACTCAGGAGGAGGAGGTGGAGAAGTCGGGAGTGAAGTTGAGCCTGGGAAGAAGGGAGGGGTCAGGGGAAGGTGTTTTAAGATTGTTCTTATTTCTCATTATCCTGCTCTGATTTAGATTGGCAATAAATTAAATTAATTTCCCCAAGTCGAGTCTGTTTTGCCCGTGATGGTAATTGCTGAGTGATCTCCCTGTCCTTATCTCGACCAAGGAGCCTTTCATTATATTTTCTCTCCCCTGTCCAGCTGAGGAGGGGGAGTGACAGAGCAGCTTGGTGGGCACCTGGCGCCTAGCCAAGGTCAGCCCACCACACTGCCACAGACTGTGGACACAGCCATGCTGTTCAATAAGCTGCTTGCTCAGAGCAGAGTGGATAAAAGCCAGTCCTTACCAAATTAACCTAGAGGCTGTGGTTCTTTTCCTGAAGCAGGCCCCGGGGACTGCAGACACAAACATTGCTGTGACAGAGTTCTTACTGAGTTTTTATTAAGTAAATAAGTAAGTCTGTTGCAGCTCTGCCTTGGCCTCTGACCCTGAGTAGGTGGATAGGGTAACATCCTTGATCAGTCTCTGGCTTGTAGGAGAGAACGACATTGCTATTCTTATACCATAATTACAGGAGGTAGTTAGGCCCAGGTCCATAGTTGAATCCTCTGTTCTCCTCTTTGTTCTCTCCACTTTTTGGTCAGAGGCCTTTTGCTATTATCTCCTGCACTGGATTTGGCTGGGATAGAATTAAATTTCTTCATAGTAGCTTGTATGGGGCTATGTTTTGGACTTGTGATGAAAATAGTGATGATAACACAGGGATGTTTTAGTTACTGCTGAGCAGTGCTTACACAGAGTCAAGGCCTTTTCTACTCCTCACACTGCCCCACCAGCAAGTAGGTTGGAGGTGCACAAGAAGTTGAGAGGGGACACAGCCGGGACAGCTGACCCCAACTGACCAAAGGGATATTCCATACCATATGACGTCATGCTCAGCAATAAAACTAGAGGGGAGGTTGGCGGAGGGGGGCCGCTGCTTGGGGACTGGCTGGGCATCAGTCAGTTGGTGGTGAGCAATTGTTTTCATTTGCATCACTTGTCTTTCTTGGGTTTTATTTTTCTCCCTGTTATTTTTTTCCTCTTTTCCTTACTTCTTCTTCTTCTTCTTCTTCTTATTATTATTATTATTATTATTTCTTTTTAATTATTAAACTGTCTTTATCTCAACCCACGAGTTTTCTCACTTTTACCCCTCTGATTCTCTCCCCTATCCCACTGGAGGGGAGTGAGCAAGCGGCTGTGTGGTGCTTAGTTGCCGGCTGGGGTTAAACCACAAGATCTCCCAAGCTGTTCTCTGACAAGACTGTTCAACAGTTTCTCCTAATACCAAAATGGCTGTTTTAGTTACTCTCTGGACCATGTTGTTAGATTATGTGATAAAAGCTCCTCTGCACACCCACAAAGGAGCTCAGAAAGACAATGGCAGGAGGGGGATGCCAAATAATACCCTGCCAGGCCCATCCCAGGCCCATCCCAGGAGCCATCAGCCCATCAAAGGGCCATCTCCACAAGCCCAGAGGAGAACAGGGGCACACAATAGCAGGTGGGAACCCAAATCAAGGACAACCAAATCAAGGAACAAATACCTTGACCAGGCCCTTCCCAGGGCTGTTCCAGGAGAGAAATCAGTCCCATTGTCCAGGGGGGTTGCTGCCTAGGGGTGGGACACATTATGGGAAGCAGGGGGAAAGCAGTTTGGGATCCCACTGACTTATTATGGGATGTTTATGGGAGGAACCAAAGGTGGGGTTTAGGTGATTTGGGGAGGAACAAGAGCAGGAAAATAGAGGGGTAAGGGGATAAAAAGGGCCAGTAAATAGTGGACTGGTCAGTACGTTTGTCTGGCGATGCCCTGTGCCTGATTAGCGCAGTCTGTCCTATCATCTTACTAAATTTCTTTCTAACTCTTTCCTGGGTGAGGGCTCTCTATTCTGTTTGCATGCATGTGTATGGGGGTCTAAGTGCCAGCAACTGGAGTCAGACCACAAGTCAGAGGGCCCATGTCTCCATGGTGCCAGCAACTGGAGTGCAGGTGTGCGAGTGAGTGGGTGATCACTAGCAAAGATCAAGCCAGACTAGCTGGTGAATATGTGAAGTGTCCTGGGAGCGAGGTGGTGAGTGGGTCTCTAAGGGTCAGCTCTGGGTGTGAGAGTGCCTGTGTATCTGTCATGACCTAAAGGGTTTCCTGGCCTGCGGGTGTGTAGAGATTGCAACCATGAGTTTGTAGGATTCTGTAATACACCAGGACACAGAGGCTTTTATCCTCTAAATTTCTCTCCTTTTTCTACAGATTACCACAAATACCACACAAATCACCACTAGCAAGTATACCTGTGATTAATAAAGCAAATATATATATATATATCAAGCTATTACAAATTACTATCAGCAATCAATAATATAGTATCAATCAATAGTATGGCAGCAGTCAATAATACCAACAATCAATATAATAGCAACAATCAATAACAGCAACAACCAAGTAGTGTTACCATAAATTCGGTCGCAAAAGAACCCTCTAAGACTTAGTTTGAAGTTTTAGAAGGCAGGCATTCTTTATTACAGCGCCAGATGCACGGGGGATCGCTCCGCCCAACGTGCATGCCGTGTGTTTCATCAGCTAAAGCTTATATTACCCTATCACATACATATAGATAACTGATTACCATATTTACATAGTCATTACGCGTGCGTGTTGGGTTGGTAAGGGTCTCCTTCGGTGGTCTCTGGGGGGTCGTGGAGACCCCTGCCGGTATTTTCATGGTTGTCCTCTGGGTGAACTCTTGGTCTTTTATTCCTTATTTAGTAATCCTTGTGCACGCTTGCCAAATCTTGAGCAACTTCTTGTAGGTGCACGCTTGCCAAATCTTGAGCAACTTCTTGTAGGTCGAGATAACCTAATCACTCGTGCTTCAGGTTTCGCATCGTTCCTATCTTAATAGCCTCATTGTTTCTAGCATTTCATTGTTTCAGGCATTTTACAACCGCTTCTCTGATACTAACCAACATCTTTTCTACTTTGTCTTTGGCATTAAAATAAAGCTTATAACCTAAGGTATCAGTAGGTATATACTATTACAGGTTACTACAAACTTATCATTAGTAAAGCAAACTTATCAACAATATAACAGCAGATATACTTATGATGGATTACTTATATGGATATATAATACCAGTATCAAGTGAATTAGACACATTTCAGAAAGGGTGAAACCATCCCAGAGAGGAGGACAAACTGATCCCAGAGGGGGACCCAACCATCCCAGAGGTGGGAGGACAAACCAAACCGACCCCAAAAGTGGGCCCAGAGGGGGACCAATAAGATAACAGAGTCTCACTTCAAAGATGATCCATGTCACGGAGTTTGGAGTCAGCCAGGAATCCCCAGTGAGAGTCCAAGATCTCATAGAACGTTTGTGCGAAATTCAACTTGTTTAGGCAAGGAGAAGTACGTGCAGCATGGGAAGTTCTCAGAGAGAGAGGCTCCATTTTGGATAAAACATAAGTCCTTTTTATATCATAGAGACATAAGGGAATGTAGGACACCACCACTTTGAGCAGCCAATAGATGCTGTTAATTTCTATTTTTCACCTGGAACAGCCAATAGATGATAATGGTTTCTGCTCGTTCAGACCAGTTTTTATTTTTCCAGATTGTTTCCACCTTTTCAGATGATAAGTTGCTGTTACAGTCCCTTGTTTTAGTGCTTATCAATGGTATCTCAGGATGTCTCTGGTTTCTAGGTACCCCAGCTGTACTTCAAAGAGGCCAGCTGCACTTTTCAAACATGTTTCTGGTTCCAAGGCCTAGTTCCCAGGCTAACAGCAACGAGGCTGGCAGGCATTTTCTCTGTCGGTATTTTTCAGCAGACACTTTCTTTTCAGTAATTTTCCCCTTCTAGCCAGGCCACCTTTATGGTTGCTCATATCAGTATCTCTAAGGATGAGAGCACAGGGGAGGTATTCTGTACTGGGGGGGCGGGGGGGTGAGGTGAGAGAGAAAGTGCAGGGTTCTTTCTGGATCTCAGTAAGAAAGGCACAACAACAAATGGCTTAATAAAAGAGCTGTTTTCATTAGACAGAATAAGAAGAGGAATATAGATAGCGAGTAAGTCTGACGTCCCTTCAGATGCTGGGAACCCCGCATTAGTGCAGCATTGGACGGAGCCCAGTGGATTTTTCCATGGCATGCTATGCAGATACTGTCCATGGAGAGAAGCACCTCCTTTTTGGTCATTCAAACTATTAGTATAATTTTCTTATAAGAAAACAATTCTATTCATAAGGATGTTCACATGAGAATTTCTTGCTGCACTGTTAGATAAAGGCAAGGCCAGACAGGTGCCATAATTGCTGGTACCAGGTGGGAGCTGTCTGAGTTTATCCTGTGGCGGAGGGATTTGTGCAACACAACAAATCCTGAAGGCCACACTGTACATGTGGCACAGTACAGCACAGGCCTGCGCCTACTCAGGTTAACTGTATTGTGAATCACTAACTCCTTGATGTAAAATGGTCTTCTAGTCAGGATCACTACATTCCACCCCTTGATCCACATTCAGTTTACCTTTCCCAAAGATTTATAAGTTACAGATTATATTAATAACATACGGGCTTCTCAAGCCCTATGTATGAGGCCCAATAGAGCAGACATGGCCTGTTCAAGATCACTAACTCCTTGAATACAATGTCTTCTGCAAGGCTCCCAGTACAGGGGCGTACTGGGTTTCACTGGTATGGAATTAATTTTCTTCATAGCTGTTGTGGTTTAACCCCAGCCGGCAACTAAGCACCACGCAGCCGTTCGCTCACTCCCCCCCCCACCCAGTGGGATGGGGGAGAGAGTCGGAAAAAAAAAGAACCTCATGGGTTGAGATAAAGACAGTTTAATAGGACAGAAAGGAAGGAAAAACAATGATAGTGATAATAATAATATGACAATAGTAATACTAAAAGAATTAGACTATACAAAGCAAGTGATGCACAATGCAATTGCTCACCACTCGCCGACCGATGCCCAGTTAGTTCCCGAGCAGCGATCCACCCCTCCCAGCCAGCTCCCCCCAGTTTATATACTGGGCACGATGTCATATGGTATGGAATTTTCCTTTGGCCAGTTTGGGTCAGCTGTCCTGGCTGTGTCCCCTCCCAACTTCTTGTGCCCCTCCAGCCTTCCTGCTGGCTGGGCATGAGAAGCTGAAAAATCCTTGACTTTTAGTATAAACACTACTTAGCAACAACTAAAAACATCAGTGTGTTATCAACATTATTTTCCTACTAAATCCAAAACACAGCACTATACCAGCTACTAGGAAGAAAATTAACTCTGTCCTAGCTGAAACCAGGACAGTATCCACCCCTTATTCTATACCATCTACATCATGTCCAGGTCCCACACTTTCCAATGCATTTTCAATTAATCACCACCACTTTTCCTGTCTTTTGATACATATACACACAGATATCATTCCCTTAATCTATAAGCCTTTAAAATGTCCATTTAAAATGTTCGTTGAGTTCATTCAGTCCATGACTTTGAGCTCCATCTGTCATAACAATCTGTCTGGGCAGGAGGGATGATGCAAAGTCCGCTCAGGCGGCAGAGCAGGATCAGGCTTTGGTGCGGTGCAGTGGGCAGATGACATTGGGCACAGCAGGAGGATGGTGTGTAGTGTTGGATTGTTGCATGCTGCAGTCAGTCCTGGTTCCATCACTACTGCGCTTTGCTCAGTTTTGTCAAAGTTCATTCTTCATTAATTTGGGTGATTCTTACTGTAATACTGTTGATATAGCATATAACAACTATAGTAGTGATGACATACAGTGGCAGGGTTATATAGCAATCAACATCATACAATTTAATCTATTGGCTGTTCTCACCTAAAATCAAATCCCCTTGAGGCACACATCAGACTTCCCCATCCTTCCGCATCACCCACCAAGTGCACCCAGGTCCTTGAGCAAAAGCAATCCCACAAATGGGTTTGCCTTTGCCTGAGGCAGGAGTAACCCAGACTGTCTTCCCTAGCATATTTTTTATGAAGTGCACCACAGGGACCTTATCCCCTTCTACAGTATGTAAAAGTTCTGATTGGGCAGGGCCAGCTCGATTGACAGATCCTCTAGTGTTGACTAACCAGGTGGCCTTTGCTAGATGTGTATCCCAATGTTTGAAGGTCCCACCACCCATTGCTCTCAATGTAGTCTTTAACAATCCATTGTATTGCTCGATTTTCCCAGAGGCTGGTGCATGATAGGGGATGTGATACACCCACTCAATGCCATGCTCTTTGGCCCAGGTGTCTATGAGGTTGTTCCAGAAATGAGTCCCATTGTCTGACTCAATTCTTTCTGGGGTTCCATGTCACCATAAGATTTGCTTCTCAAGGCCCAGGAGAGTGTTCCAGGCGGTGGCATGGGGCACGGGATATGTTTCCAGCCATCCGGTGGTTGCTTCCACCATTGTAAGCACATGGCGCTTGCCTTGGCGGGTTTGTGGGAGTGTGATATAGTCAATCTGCCAGGCCTCCCCATATTTGTATTTCAGCCATCGTCCCCCATACCAAAGAGGCTTTAACCGCTTGGCTTGCTTAATTGCAGCGCATGTTTCACATTCATGGATAACCTGTGCGATAGTGTCCATGGTCAGGTCAACCCCTCGATCACAAGCCCATCTATATGTTGCATCTCTTCCCTGATGGCCTGAGGTGTCATGGGCCCACCAAGGTAAAAAATAATTCACCCTTATGCTGCCAGTCCAGATCCACCTGAGCTACTTCAATCCTAGCAGCCTTGTCTACCTGTTGATTGTTTTGATGTTCTTCAGTGGCCCGACTCTTGGACACGTGGGCATCTACATGACGTACTTTCACAACCAGGTTCTCTAGCTGGGCAGCAATATCTTGCCACAATGGGGCAGCCCAGATGGGTTTACCTCTGCGTTGCCAGTTACTCTGCTTCCATTGCTGCAACCACCCCCACAGAGCATTTGCCACCATCCATGAGTCAGTACAGAGATAAAGTATTGGCCATTTTTCTCGTTCAGCAATGTCTAAAGCCAGCTGGATGGCTTTCACCTCTGCAAACTGACTCGATTCACCTTCTCCTTCTGCAGTTTCTGCAACTTGTCATATAGGACTCCATACAGCCGCCTTCCACCTCCGATGCTTTCCTACAATGCGACAGGACCCATCAGTGAACAGGGCATATTGCCTCTCATTTTCTGGCAGTTTATTATACAGTGGGGCCTCTTCAGCACGCGTTACCTCCTCCTCTGGTGATATTCCAAAATCTTTGCCTTCTGGCCAGTCTGTGATCACTTCCAGAATTCCTGGGTGACTGGGGTTTCCTATTCGACTTCGTTGTGTGATCAGTGCAGCCCACTTACTCCATGTAGCATCAGTTGCATGATGTGTAGAAGGGACCTTCCCTTTGAACATCCAGCCCAGCACCAGCAGTCGGGGTGCTAAGAGGAGCTGTGTTTCAGTACCAACCACTTCTGAAGCAGCTCAAACTCCTTCATATGCTGCTAATATCTCCTTTTCAGTTGGAGTATAGCAGGCCTCAGATCCTCGATATCCCCGACTCCAAAACCCTAGGGGTCGACCTCGGGTCTCCCCAGGTGCTTTCTGCCAGAGACTCCAGGTAGGGCCATTCTCCCCGGCTGCGGTGTAGAGCACATTTTTAACATCTGATCCTGCCCGGACTGGCCCAAGGGCTACTGCATGAACTATCTCCCGTTTAATCTGTTCAAAGGCTTGTTGTTGTTCAGGGCCCCATTTAAAATCATTCCTCTTCCGGGTCACTTGATAGAGAGGGCTTACAATCATACTATAATTTGGAATATGCATTCTCCAAAAACCTACAACACCTAAGAAAGCTTGTGTTTCCTGCTTACTAGTCGGTGGAGACATAGCTGCTATTTTGTTGATCACATCCATTGGGATATGACGACGTCCATCTTGCCATTTTCTTCATAAAAACTGAATCTCCTGTGCGGGTCCCTTCACCTTACTCTGTTTTATGGCAAAACCAGCCTTCAGAAGGATTTGGATTATTTTCTCCCCTTTCTCAAAAACTTCTTCTGCTGTGTTGCCCCATACGATGATGTCATCAATGTACTGCAGGTGTTCTGGAGCTCCACCTTTTTCTAGTGCATTCTGGATTAGTCCATGGCAAATGGTGGGGCTGTGTTTCCACCCCTGGGGCAGTCGATTCCAGGTGTACTGGACGCCCCTCCAAGTGAAAGCAAACTGTGGCCGGCACTCTGCTGCCAAAGGGATTGAGAAAAACGCATTAGCGATATCACTTGTGGCATACCACTTGGCTGCCTTTGACTCCAGTTCATATTGAAGTTCTAGCATGTCTGGCACAGCACCACTCAGCAGTGGCGTGACTTCATTCAGGCCACGATAGTCTACTGTTAGTCTCCATTCTCCATTAGACTTTCGCACTGGCCATATGGGGCTGTTAAAGGGTGAGCGAGTCCTGCTGATCACTCCTTGGCTCTCCAGTTGACGAATCAGCATATGGATGGGAATCAGGGAGTCTCGGTTGGTGCGATATTGCTGCCGGTGCACCCTTGTGGTAGTGATCGGCACCTGTTGTTCTTCGACCCTCAGCAACCCCACAACAGAAGGGTCCTCAGAGAGACCGGGCAAGGTGGACAACTGTTCAATTTCCTCCATCTCCAAGGTAGCTATACCAAAGGCCCACCAATACCCCTTTGGGTCCTTAGAATACCCTCTCCTGAGACAGTCTATGCCAAGGATGCATGGGGCCTCTGGGCCAGTCACAATGGGGTGTTTTTGCCACTCATTCCCCATTAGGCTTACTTCAGCCTCCAATACAGTTAGCTGTTGGGATCCCCCTGTCACACCAGAAATACAAATGGGTTCTGCCCCTTTATAGCTTGATGGCATTAGAGTACACTGTGCACCAGTGTCCACTAGAGCCTTATACTCCTGTGGGTGTGATGTGCCAGGCCATCGGATCCACACAGTCCAATACACCCGGTTGTCCCTCTCCTCCACCTGGCTGGAGGCAGGGCCCCTCTCATCCTGGTCAGAGTATTTGTTACTCACTTCTTGTAAAAATGACTTAGAGGTCCCTTCAAGAGGGTCAGAAGCCCTTCTACTCTGTCTGGGGAATTGCTTGCTGGAAACTGGAGCAGCATCTTTCCTGGAAGAATCCCCTTTCCTGGTTGTTTTTCCTTTCAATTCACATACCTGTGCATCTAGGACCGAGGCAGGTTTTCCATCCCACTTCCTCATGTCCTCTCCGTGGTCACGCAGGTAAGACCACAGGGTACCCCGTGGTGTGTACTTTCTATATTCTCTGTCTTGATCAGAGGAACGCTCACTCCTAATAGCTGAGATATTGGTCTGTACAGGTGGGGAGTAGGACTTTTCGATCAGTTCGATCAGTTTTTCGGACTTTTCAGACAGTTTTTCCACAGCCGAGATGCAAGCTCGTAGGGATGAAGAGAGATTTTCTTCATATTGCTGGAGTTGGCGAGCCATTTCATCCACTGTCGGTGCCTCTTCGTCTTTCCAGGTCAATACTGCCAATGGGTTGGCATATGATGATGGTGCGCTCTGTACAAACTTCCACCACATGGGTCATGTGCATTGAACTTCCTCTGGATCTCTGGGTAATTGTGCACCGTCTGGGTCATAATAAATCATCTCTAGCATGGCTAATTCCCTCAGGTACTGAATACCTCTTTCCATGGTGGTCCACTTGCCTGGTTGACATATAACATCTTCCTTGAAGGGATACCTTTCCTTCACACTTGACAGGAGTTGCCTCCAGAGGCTGAGGGCTTGTGTCCCTTTTCCAATCGCCTTGTCAATGCCACCTTCCCTAGCAAGTGATCCCAGCTGCTTGGCTTCCCTACCCTCTAATTCCAGGCTACTAGCCCCATTGTCCCAGCATCGGAGCAGCCAGGTGATAATGTGCTCACCTGGACGACAGCTGAAATCTTTTTGCATATCCCGCAGCTCACTCAGGGATAGGGATCGGGTGATTACCTCTGGTTCTGCCTCTTCCTCCTGTTCTCGTGATGACCCTGGTTCACCTTCATCCTTCGCTAAGCGAACAGATTTTTTTGTATATTTCTTCTTCTGTACAGGGGCGACTGATACTGGCACAGGTTGGTTCTCTGGTTCAGCCGCAGTGCCTGTCGCAGGGGTCGGAGTAGCCGCAGTGTCTGTTGCAGGGGTTGGAGTAGCCGCAGTATCTGTCGGTCTGTTTTCCCTCCCTTCCCCCTGAGGGTGCTGCACAGTATCGAGCAGTGTTTGGTAGATACTGGCCAGGGTCCAGCACAGTGCGATAAGTTGTGCCTCTTTGGAATAGCCACAGCATTTTCCTTTCAGATAGTCTATCACTTTATCAGGGTCCTGTAGTTGTTTGGGAGTGAAGTTCCAAACCATTGGAGGTGAGAAGTTCTCTAGATACCTGCCCATATTCTCCCACATGCCATGCCACCCATGGCTATCCAGCCTCGGGGCAGATTTCCGAAAGGTATTCTTAAATAGTTGTTTAACCTTAAACAAGGCCTGGAACACATTCAGGAGACATAACAATAGGAACATGCTGGTTTGAACATCCCAAGGATATTCAAAATTCTCAAGAGCTACTGTAATTTCCCTGGAGGAGAAGGGGAAGCTGAAGAAATGTGTCTCCCCTGTGGCTTGGCTCTCCGATGAGAAAAGGTACAAGGTGTAATTATTAATAGTTTCTGATAGATGGCTCCCGAAGTACGGAGGTGACAGCAATGCTGAGTACAAATACCAGATTAGTTTCACGACCAGCAATTCTATCGTATCATAAGCCAGTGTTACAAAGTAGAACAACATGATAACTCTGGCCCAGTTCCCATGGGTGATAAACAGCACAACAGGGAGCATATACTGCAAGTAAGGTATTACATAATGCACCTTTAAGAACAAGCGCACCAACTTTGAGAGCAAATACATCAACATTGTGACCAGCGACTATTGAACTAATATAATGAATGTTTATAACAAATTTGTTCTAACACATTCCAGTCAGATTTGTCATTATCTCAACCCGTAGTGCCCCACGTTGGGCGCCAAAAAGGACTGTCGTGGTTTAACCCCAGCCAGCAACTAAGCACCACGCAGCCGCTCGCTCAATCCCCCCCACCCAGTGGGATGGGGGAGAGAATCGGAAAAGAAGAAAAACCTCATGGGTTGAGATAAAGAGAGTTTAATAGGACAGAAAGGAATGAAAAACAATTATAGTGATAATAATAATATGACAATAGTAATACTAAAAGAATTAGAATATACAAAGCAAGTGGTACACAATGCAATTGCTCACCACTCGCCGACCGATGCCCAGTTAGTTCCCGAGCCGCGATCCCCCCTCCCAGCCAGCTCCCCCAGTTTATATACTGGGCATGATGTCATATGGTATGGAATAGCTCTTTGGCCAGTTTGGGTCAGCTGTCCTGGCGGTGTCCCCTCCCAACTTCTTGTGCCCCCTCCAGCCTTCTTGCTAGTTGGGCATGAGAAGCTGAAAAATCCTTGACTTTTAGTATAAACACTACTTAGCAACAACTAAAAACATCAGTGTGTTATCAACATTATTTTCCTACTAAATCCAAAACACAGCACTATACCAGCTACTAGGAAGAAAATTAACTCTGTCCTAGCCGAAACCAGGACAATTGCAAACCGTATGATTCTGTGCTGTGGAGTTGTTACTAATACAGTGTTGAAAACACACCAATGTTTTAGTTATTGCTGAACAGTGTTTGCACAGCATCAAGGCCTTTTCTGTTTCTTACTGTGCTCCCTGATTGAGTAGGCTGGGGGTGTGCAAGAAGTTAGGAGTGGACACAACCAGGACAGCTGATCCCAACTGACCAAAGGGATGTTCCATACCATATGAGGTCATGCTCAGTAATAAAAGCTCAAGGAAAGGAGGAGGAAGGGGGGACATTTGGGGTTTTGGCATTTGTTTTCCCAAGTAACCGTTATGCATGATATAGCCCTGCTTTCCAGGAAGAGGCTAAATATCTGCCTGCTGATGGGAAGTAGTGAATGATTTCCTTATTTTGCTTTGCTTGCACACACAGTTTTGCTTCACTTATTAAACTGTCTTTATCTTGACCTATGGGTTTTTCTCAGTTTTACCCTTCCAATTCTCTCCCTCATCCCACTGTGGGCGGAGTGAGCGAGTGACTGGGTGGTGGCTTAGCTGCTGGCTGGGGTCAACCCACCACAAGGGGGTTAGCTGCTGGGAAGTGGAAAGTCCTGGCCTGCTCTGTATGTGTGTGCATGTGACAGCCTGTACCAGCAACTGGAGTAGGGCTGTGGTCTCGGGGGCTCTTATGTTCAGGGGCCAGCTACTGGGCAGACTAAGTGTCTGAGCCCAGCTGCTGGAGGGATCCACCTTGTACATATGTGTACATATATTCTCACTAGTGGACTTCTATCCTGTCCAGCCAGAGAGGGCAGCAAGATGAGGCCGTTGTTTCTGTCTGTGTTCCTGTTAGTGCTCTGAGTCTGTGATCTCTGTGGCTGGCCATGTATATATGTGTACATATAGTGTATGTGTGTGCTCTGTTTGTGTGTGCCTGATGGGAATACATCTTCAGCCTCATTACTGGTTGGACCTGGGGATGTGGAGTTGTGGCAGCCTCGCCTCTCTTGGGTTGTTGGATCTGGCATGATATATTTTCCTCTAACACACTTCACTGCTTTTCTTGTGCACCTGAATCTAAATTACGGAGGAACAGATAATCCATGTCCTCTGACATGAGGTTAATGCCTAAAAATGCTACACATCTGAAAAATGATCAAAGACAGAGAACACAGGTCACCTATGTTCTTAGTGGACAAAAAAGTTTCTTAGAGTGTGAAAAGAAGTCATTGGAATAATGTGAGGTATCCACTTAGCCCCACTTGTATTGTTGGCATGATAAAGTTGATCGTGCTGATGTCACCTATGCAATACAGAAGGAGAATAAGCATTCGAATGGTTAATTGAAGGGATATTAAGAGGTTTTTAAAGTTGTTGATATTGCTGTAAAGGAAAAACAAAATCACAAATATGGATGTTCTTTCAGTTAATATTAACCATCTGTCTGATTTAGTCTACTTTTTTTCTGGCAGGGCTTTTATTTCCATGGTTCCTTTTCTTTTCTTTGTGATTATGAAGTGATCCCCAGTGGCGTGTTAGAAATCACCGTTCGCTATAAACATGGAAAACTGTTCTGAGGTTAGCATCAAAGGCTTGTAAAACCCTCGTATAGTAGTCACTTTATCCAAATAGATAGTTTGCATGAAATGAAGGGGAAATACAAATTGTAACTGCTCAGCAGTGGTAGTTTGTGACCAAGGAATGATCTGGCATGGAGGGCAAGAAGGCCCAACTGCAGAAGGGGTTAAACGGGCTGGAAGCAGGCATGCCAGAGACAGAATGACTCCCTGTAAGGGAGTGAAGTTTCCCTTGGTGATGAGATAAGAAATAGCCTCAGCATTGTCTTGTAGCCATCCTGGAAGGCAAGTGCTCAGGGGCCACCATTGGGCAGCAGAGCTGGGCTGGGGGATGGACCCAAGGCCAGGCTGAGGTGCCTCATGCAACCGCTCATGGGATTGGTGCTGGTGCAAGTGTATATAAGGAATCTGCTTGTGACACATCTTTGCAGACTCCTTGTAGAACCACTTCTTGCTGTAGGACTCTGCCCAATGCATTGTTCATTGAATTTTTCTTTTTATATTTAAGCACAAACGTGTGTTTAATTCGCCTCGAGGGGCACAATAAAAATTCCCCAGCAGTAAGTTGTCCTCAGTTGTGAACATCCTGCAAAATTTTTTAACACGAGAATGCTTGTCAAATCATAGATTCATAGATTCATAGAATGGTTTGGGTTGGAAGGGACCTTAAAAATCATCTAGTTTCAACCCTCCCTGCCATGGGCAGGGACACCTTCCACTAGACCAGGTTGCTCAAAGCCCCATCCAACCTGACCTTGAACACTTCCAGGGATAGGGCTTCCACAGCTTCTCTGGGCAACCTGTTCCAGTGCCTCACCACCCTCACAGGAAAGAACTTCTTCCTTACATCTAATCTAAATCTACCCTCTTTCAGTTTAAAGCCATTACCCCTTGTCCTATCACTACATGCCCTTGTAAAAAGTCCCTCTCCAGCTTTCCTGTAGGCCCCCTTTAGGTACTGGAAGGCTGTTATAAGGTCTCCCCGGAGCCTTCTCTTCTCCAGGCTGGAACAACCCCAACTCTCTCAGCCTTTCCTCATAGGAGAGGTGCTCCAGCCCTCTGATCATCTTCATGGCCCTCCTCTGGACTCACTCCAACAGGTCCATGTCTTTCCTGTGCTGAGGACTCCAGAGCTGGATGCAGTACTCCAGGTGGGGTCTCATGAGAGTGGAGTAGAGGGGCAGAATCACCTGCCTCGACCTGCTGGTCACACTTCTTTTGATGCAGCCCAGGATACAGTTGGCTTTCTGGGCTGCAAGCACACATTGCTGGGTCATGTTGAGCTTCTCGTCAACCAACACCCCCAAGTCCTTCTCCGCAGGGCTGCTCTCAATCCACTCATCACCCAGCCTGTATTTGTGCTTGGGATTGCCCTGGCCCATGTGCAGGATCTTGCACTTGGCCTTATTGAACTTCATGAGTTTCGCATGGGCCCACTCCTCAAGCCTGTCAAGGTCCCTCTGGATGGCATCCCTTCCCTCCAGCATGTCGACTGCACCACACAGCTTGGTGTCATCAGCAAACTTGCTGAGGGTGCACTCGATCCCACTGTCCATGTCCCCGACAAAGATGTTAAACAGTGCCAGTCCCAATACCGACCCCTGAGGAACGCCACTCGTCGCTGGTCTCCACTTGGACATCGAGCTGTTGACCGCAACTCTTTCTGGGCTGCGAGCGCACATTGCCAGCTCCTGTCCAGTTTTTCATCCACCAGTATATCCCCAAGTCCTTCTCTGCAGGGCTGCTCTCAGTCCACTCATTGCCCAGCCTGTATTTGTGCTTGGGATTGCCCTGACCCATGTGCGGGACCTTGCACTTGGCCTTGTTGAACTTCATGAGGTTCCCATGGGCCCACTTCTCGAGCTTGTCCGGGTCCCTCTGAATGGCATTCCGTCCCTCAGGCATGTCAAACACACCACTCAGCTTGGTGTCATCTGCAAATTTGCTGAGGGTGCACTCGATCTCACTATGTCATTGATGAAGATATTAAATAGTACTGGTCCCAATATGGACCCCTGAGGGACACCACTCATCACTGATCTCCATCTGGACATTGAGCCATTGACCACTACCCTCTGGATGCAACCATCCAACCAATTCCTCATCCGCCAAACAGTCCACCCATCAGATCCATATCTCTCCAATTTAGAGAGAAGGATGTTGTGGGGGACCGTGTCAAAGGCCTTACAGGAGTCCAGGTAGATGACATCCGCAGCTCTTCCCTTGTCCACTGATGCAGTCTCTCCATCATAGAAGGCCACTAGATTAGTCAGGCAGGACTTGCCCTTGGTGAAGCCATGCTGGCTGTCTCGAATCACCTCCCTGTCCTCCATGTGCCTTAGCATAGCTTCTAGGAGGATCTGTTCCATGATCTTGCCGGGCACAGAGGTGAGGCTGACAGGTCGGTAGTTCCCAGGGTCTTCCTTTTTACCCTTTTTAAAAATGGCTGCAATGTTTCCCTTTTTCCAGTCACCGGGGACTTCACCTGACTGCCATGACTTTTCGAATATCATGGAGAGTGACTTGGCAACTACATCAGCCAATTCCCTCAGGACTCTGGGATGCATCTCATCAGGTCCCATAGACTTATATACGTTCAGGTTCCTCAGGTGGTCTCAGACCTGATCTTCTCTTACAGTGGGAGGGACTTTGCTCCCCCAGTCCCTGTCTTGCAGTCCATCCACTCGAGAGGTGTGGGAAGAGAGGTTGCCAGTGAAGACTGAGGCAAAAAAAGTTGTTGAGTACCTCAGCCTTCTCCTCGTCCGTTGTTACCAGTTTGCCAGTCGTGTTCATCGGGGGGGGTACACTTTCTTTGACCTTCCTTTTCTAGCTGACATACCTATAGAAGCCCTTCTTATAATTCTTTGCGTCCCTTGCCAAGTTCAGCTCCAGTCACACCTTGGCCTTCCTGACCCCATCCCTACACAACCGGGCAGCGTCCCTATACTCTTCCCAGGATACCTGTCCCTGCTTCCACTGCCTGTGCATTTCCTTCTTGCCCTTTAGTTTGACCAGCAGGTCTCGACTCATCCATGCCAGTCTCTTGCCTTCCTTTCCCGATTTCTTACACCTGGGCATTGAGAGCTCTTGTGCTCTATGGAAAGCATCCTTAAAGATCTGCCAGCTCTGTTCTGCTCCCTTGTCCCTGAGGGCAGTTTCCCAGGGGGTCACGTTGACTAACTCCTTGAACAGCTGGAAGCTTGCTTTCCTAAAATTCAGGGTCCTGACTTTACTCTTCGCCTGACCCATATCCCTCAGGACTGCGAACTCCACCAGGGCATGATCACTGCAGCCCAGGCTGCCTCCAATCTTGACGTTTCCGATTAGCTCACTTGCGTTGGTGACCAACAGGTCCGGTATCCCGTCCCCTCTGGTAGGGCTGTCTATTACCTGGCTTAAGAAGTTATCCTCAATGCACTCCAGGAGTCTCCTGGATTGCCTACAGCTCACCATGCTACTTTTCCAGCAGATGTCGGGGTGGTAATTTAATTGTTGCATCAGCATTGAATTTTGGGAAATTGCTCCCAGATGCACTACTTCTTGGGGGCTTGGTTGTACATTCTCCCCTCCTTGGTCCCACACTTGCAGTAACCACTGTCCTATTCTCTCCCTGGGCTTCTGCTGATATGAGTCTGCCATGTTCTGCAGCTTGGTCTGAGTGTAATCTCACACTGATGTCATATGCTGTGGCACCTCTGGGGGTCCTTTTGCTTTTGTCATGGTTTAACCCCAGCTGGCAACTAAGCACCACACAGCTGCTTGCTCACTCCCCCTGCAGTGGGATGGGGGAGAGAATTGGAAGGGCAAAAGTGAGAAAACTCGTGGGTTGAGATGAAGACAGTTTAATAGGTAAGGTAAAAGCTGCACGCACAAGCCAAGAAAAATAAGGAATTCATTCACTACTTCCCATTGGCAGACAGATGTTCAGCCATTTCCAGGAAAGCAGGGCTTCATCACACGTAATGGTTACTTGGGAAGAAAATGCCATCACTCCGAATGTCTCCCCCCTTCCTCCTTCTTCCCCCAGCTTTTATTGCTGAGCACGATGTTATATGGTATGGAATATCCCTTTGGTCAGTTGGGGTCATCTGTCCCAGCTGTTTTCCCTTCCAGCTTCTTGTGTACCCCATGCCTACTCACTGGCAGGGCAGTGTGAGAAACAGAAAAGGCCTTGATTCTGTGTAAGCACTGCTCAGCAATAGCTAAAACATCCGTGTGTTATCATCACTATTTTCATCACAAGTCCAAAACATAGCATCATACAAGCTACTATAAAGAAATTTAACTCTATCCCAGCTAAAACCAGCACAGCTTTGTTAATATCCAAAGGGTGCACAGGTATCGTTCTACCCTTTTTGTCATTGGACTCTTCAGTCCCTTCCTCAGCAGAGGAAACCTCACTGCTGCTGTCCCCATAATCTCTGGAGTAATTCACTGCTCGATGCCTATGTCCCTGTTGTCCAGTGCAGGCATTTTCCCCCTTCCTCACTGTGCATACTTGGGTTTCCAGCATGTCCCCCTGTACCCAGGCTTCCAGTTTATCCAAGCACAACTGGGTCTCCAAACTTTCCAGTTGCACTTGCAATTCCCTTGTTTTCTTTTGCTCACTCTCTAGTGTCTCCCACATTAGGCAAGTTAACAATAACCAGATACTACTTAGATCTCATTGCTTTCTGCCCCATCCTACCCCTTGGTTCTCTAAACATCTCTTAGTATCCTCAGGGGTGCATGACACCCTGCCTTCTGACACCCTGCCCCTTGACCAATATCGGCAGCACAGCAGGACTGACGATACCTCCCCCTGCTCCCTGCCCCCTGACTGACATCAGCAGCAAAGGCAACGCACCGCCCACATTATTCATGTAAGGTACGATTCTCTCAAATCACACTGCCATTGGTGGAGCCAAGGGGCGACGTAACTTTTAACTGCATTCAAAAAGCATTTGTGCAATTGGCTGGTGCTGCCTGATGAGTCGGACACCAAGTGTCCGTGGCAGTCCACTGGAGCCATGGCATCGCTTATGATCTTGTGTTCACTATTGGTGATTGGGTGAGTCGCTGTACGGACACATTGTTCCTCCTTTTCTTACTGCCTCAGTAAAGCTTTGTTAATAAGTTGTTGTCAGACTCCATTACTGTTTGGACCACAGTGGGGCATCAGGGTAATTCTTTCTCAGCTTCCCAACTCACCGGGGGGGGGTGGGGTGGGTGAGTGTGGGTGTGTGTGTCACATGGGTAACTGCCCCCTACACCTGTTTTCTGGGCCAGCCTGGCACCCATTCTAGCTTTTCCTGCTCTCCGCTATCCCTCTTCCAAAATGGCATTTCTTATTGAGATCCTGTCCATGACTGTCCGTGATGCCAAATTTCTGCACTGGGGAAGAGGGATTGAGGTGAGAGAGAGAAGGTGCAGAGTTCTTATAAGCAATCATCTCCTCTGTTACAATTATCTGGCTGAGTTTATGCTGCAGCCAAGCAATTTGTGCAGCACAACACAGGCCTGAAAGCCATGTTGTATGTGCAGCACAGTGCAGCACAGGCCTGGGCCTACTTAGGTTAACTGTATTGTGGATCACAACTCATCAGCCTGGTTGTGTCCCCTCCCAACTTCTTGTGCACCCCCAATCTATTTACTGGGGGGGCAGAGTGAGAAACGGAGAAGGCCTTGACGCTGTGCATGCACTGTTCAGCAATAGCTAAAACATTGGTGTATTATCAACACTGTTTTGGTCATAAATGCAAAGCATAGAACCATACATGCTGCTAAGAAGAAACTTATTTCTGTGCCAAGTTGCAGGAGCTGTCAACAAGGCTCTTAAGTTTTTCAAAGGCAGTCATCTGGTCCACATTCCATTGCAAGGGTTCTGCTTGATCCTGATGTATACTGTTGAGAAGTGGCTTTGCTAATTCTCCAAAAGCAGCAATTCATGATCTACAAAATGTTACAGCTCCTAAAAAGGCTCGCATCTGTTTCTCAGTTTGTGGCCAGGGAATATTTTGGATTGCTTGGACGCGATCCGGAGATAAAAGTTGAGTTCCTCCTTCTAAGATATATCCCAAATATTCCACTTTTGATTTACAAAATTGGAGTTTATAAGGAGAAACTATGTGACCTTTATCAGCCAATGCAGTCAATAACGCTAGAGTATTGATTTTGCATATGTGGGAGTCGGCACTAGCTATAAGTAAATCATCGACGTATTGTATTAGTACAGATTGCCCTGGAAGTTTTACATCCTGTAAATCTTTGACCAATATCTAAGAAAAAAAAAATCACAGTCTGCGGTCCTGGAAAACCCTGAGGTAATCGGGTCCAAGTAAGTTGCCCTGACATCCAAGTAAAGGCAAAAATATATTGGGAATCCGGGTGAATGGGGATGCTAAAAAATGCTGTGCATAAACCAATTACAGTATAAAACTTAGAATTCAGGAGGATTAAGGTGATAATAGTTGACAGATTGGGCACTATTGGGTGGGGTATTTCTACCCACTCGTTGATGGCTCTTACATCCTGTACGAATAGGTAGACAGGTTTTCCGTCTGGGCCTGGTTTCGGTTTTTTAATGGGTAGAATGGGGGTGTTGCATGGTGATTGGGATTCTTTTAATATTTCTTGGCATAAAAAGCTTTGGATTAGGGGTAATACCCCTTCAGTGGCTTCATGAGATAATGGGTATTGTGAAGGTGGGGGACCTTCTTTAGCTCCTAAGATAACCGGTTTTGCGGATTTTAGGAGCCCTACTTCAGTGGGATCCCACCCCCAAATATGGGGCAGGAGTTTTTGCGGTTCTTTTGGTAGGGTGAAGTCTTTAGGGCTTTCCTGTAATGCAGCAACTAGCTTAGATAAATTTTTGACAGGTATCCGAGCCACATGCCCTGGGGGGAATAGTTTAAATTTGCATGCAATTTACAGAGTAAATCTCTCCCTAATAAATTAGTTGGGCTGTTTTCAAGTAGTATAAAAGAATGTGTAATTGATAGGGGCCCTACCTGGAGGGGTGTCTCTTCTAACAAGGGTACGTGTTGGGGGCTTCCTTCAATTCCCATGATATATTTTTGTCCCACTGTGTTAAAGTTTTGTGGTTGTTTAGAGCCGAATGTGTAGTGCCTGTATTTGCTAGGTACAAGTAATCTCCTCCCTCCACTTTAAGGGTCAGTTGGAGTTCTTGTGGGTTTACAGTATTTAAAATCATGTGGGCATTGCTGCATAATAGGTTCCCAGTAACTGTCAATCTTGAGTGAAGTCTTGGGTATAATTATATCTTTATGCGGGGGCAGGGGGATTGAATCCAGGAGTCACGGTCAAACCAGACATAGCTTGTGGTGTTGGAAAAAAATGGGGTTTATAGGGGCAATCTTTTTTCCAGTGTCCTAATTTCCCACAATAGTTGCAATCATTAAATGATTGCAGGTGGTGTAGACATATGGTCAGTGGTGTGTTAATCTTCATTGTTCTAAACCGATGTCCCGTGCAGGTGGAGTGGTTTTATACTGGATTCTGGTTGATTGCTGTTCTGGCCGTGGTTATATGCCTGGGTTTTTTTGAAAGGCAACTCTCCTATTGTTTTATCGTCAGTATGGGGTGTTCTCACGTTGACCCTGAGGTAAAAGCTCTTAGTCCCAGGTAGTGTTTGTTCTTCTAAGCAAGTTGTATTGGAGTTAGCACCTTGCCTTTCTCAGTACCCATCTCGTGAAGCACCAGCTTTCAGCCTCTGACTATGTAACTTATACTCTGCACCATCCTCACCTAGCTTATTATATAGCCAATGACCCACCGAAATTACACCCTAGCTTATAACTCCATGTCAAGTGATGATTTGAGAGAACCAAAGGGTAGGAAGTGACACTCTGCCCCTTGACCAGTATTGACAGCGTAGACAGACTGCCAACACCCTGCCCCCTGACCGACATTGGCAGCATAGGCAGGATGCCACCCACATTATTCATGTAAGGTCTGATTCTCTCAAATCACACTACCGTTGGTGGAGCCATGGGGTGGCATGACTCTTACTCGCATTCAAAAGGCATTTGCACGATTGGCCATTGCTGCCAGATGACCTGGACACCAAGTGTCCCTGGCAGTCCACCAGAGCCATGGCATCGCTTATGATCCTGTGTTTGCTATTGGTGATCGAGTGAGTCACCGTATGGGCATGTTATTGCTCATCTTTCCTACTGCCTCAGTAAAGCTTTGTTTTATAACATGTTGTCAGACTCAATTACTGTTCGGACCACAGGTTCCCAAGCCACTTAACCTACTCACTAAGTTTGGCTTGATATTCGCTAGCAATCACACACTGACATACATACCCTCACTTGCTCCATTGGAGGGACCATAGACACATTGGCTCCTATGACTCCAGTTTGTGACACATAAACCTCCACACAGACACACATAATAGAGTCCCCTCACACAGGAAAACAGTTAGAATTGAAAGGGAGATTCAAATTGTAACTGCTCAGCAATGGTTATTTGTGACCAAGTGTTGTGGTTTAACCCCAGCCAGCAACTAAGCACCACGCAGCTGCTTCCCCCTCTCCCCTCCCAGTGGGGTGGGGAGGAGGAAAAAAAAAGTAAAACTCATGGGTTGAGATAAGAACAGTTTAATAACTAAAGTAAAATAAAATACACTACTAAATAAGAATAATAATATAATAATAATAATTGTAATGGAAAGGAATATAACAAAAAAAAAAGAAATAACACCCAAGAAAAGACAAGTGATGCACAATGCAATTGCTCACCACCCGCTGACCGATGCCCCAGCAGCAATCCACCCCTCCCAGCCAACTCCCCCCTGTTTATATACTGAGCATGACCTTCTATGGTATGGAATACCCCTTTGGCTAGTTCAGGTCAGCTGTCCTGGCTATGCTCCCTCCCAGCTTCTTGTACACCTGCTTGCTGTCAGAGCATGGGAAACTGAAAAGTCCTTGGCTTAAGATAAGCGCTACTTAGCAACAACTAAAACATCAGAGTGTTATCAACAGTATTCTCACACTAAATCCAAAACACAGCACTGTACCAGCTACTAAAAAGAAAGTTAACTCTGTCCCAGCCGAAACCAGGACACCAAGGAATGATCTGCCATGGAGGGCAAGAAGGCCTAACTGCAGAATGGGTTAAACTTGCTGGAAGCAGGAATGCCGGAAACAGAACAACTCCATAAAGGGAGCAAGAAGATTGCTGCAGCATTGTCTTGTAACAGTCTTGAAATTGGAGTGCTCAGGGGCCACTTTTGGTCAGCAGAACTGGTGCTGGGGGATGAAATGAATAGTGGATTAAGGCATCCCATGCCATATGCTCATATGTTTGGTGCTGGCTCAAGTATATATAAGGAATCGGCTCATGACGCATCTTTGCAGACTCCTTGTAGAACCACTTATGGCGGTAGGACTCTGTCCAATGCATTGTTCATTAAATCTCTTTATACTTAAGCACAAACGTGTTTAATTCACCTCAACGGGTACAATAAAAATTCCCCAACAAAATGCAGTTTAATGAGAAGACAGGACAAGACTGCACTGATCAGGTACAGGGCATGGCCAGACAAGCATACTGACTAGTCACCTGTTTAAACTCAACTATCCCTCTTTATCCCCTTACCCCTCTATTTTCCCACACTTGTTTCCCCACCTTCGGTTCCTCCTCTAAACATCCCATAAGTCCTGTGCAATCCAGAAATGCTCTTCCCCTGCATCCCACAATGTGTGCCATACCCCTATGCAGCAACCCCCCTCAGTCTGAAAGGTGATCCAGGGTTTACTCATCTTGATGGGTTTCACACCTGGAGACTGGGGCTGAGGCTCTCCTGGGACAGCCCTGGGAGGGGCCTGGACAGGGTGTCCCTTCCTCAGTCCTTAATTAGGGTTCCCCCACCTGCTTTTGTGCCCCTGTGTTCCTCTGCATGGAGATGGGCCTTTGATGGGCTGATGGCTCCTGTGATGGGCCTGGATGTAGCTGGGGCAGGGTATTTGGGCTCCCCCTCCTCCTGTTATCTTTCTGTGCTCCTTTGTGGGTATGCAGAGGGACTTTACGACATAACCTAACAGTGGATGTAGGCTTTTCTAAAGAATGTGGTTTTGTTTCTTCAGTGCAAAGACTCTAACATATTATGACATTTTGTCTTTGTTCTGTTGTAATGCTTTCTTTTAAAGGAATTAATTAGCACAGTGTAATAACTTGGATAAATGCACAGCAATGGAATACACACCATAAAGTTCAAAGCTTTCTATGTGGCCTAGTTTAAGGGCCCTCTCTGTTGGCTCAGATGATTGTGTTTAAGAAAATAGTCCCTGGGTTTTTGCAATGTGACTTTTTCCCCCCCTCTCTGTAGAGATCTCCAGAGAATGTTGCTTGCACTGAAGCAGATTGGAGTTAGGAAGGCAATTTTAAAATAGTGCAGCAGGTCAGAGACAGAACAATCTCTGCTCGTAGTGGTGAAGCAAACTGTCAGAATGCAGCTAATGAGTAGGCTAAACAATGGAAGAGGAGGGTTGGAGGAAAAGAGGGTTTGGAGTAAACAGTTGTCCATTTCTCCTCTCTTGATAATTTGGTGTATATAAACAAGGAGAACAGCATCAGCTGCCAAATAACCTTCTTGTTGACATGGAAATAGTGGAATGAACTTTTTGCTTTAGTTGGCTGTCAATTTGCAGTGTGCATGTGTACACATTTGCCTGCCACCTTAAAAGATACCTTTCTTTCTCCTTAAACTACTGCAAAAAGTTGTTGCTGCAGGAAATCTTACAGACTAGCAAGGTCTCCTGGTAGAAAACGATAGTTCTTGTGAAAAGAATGGGTGAAAAAGAAGGTTGTACCTCAATTATTAAAAGTATTAACTGTCTCTCCTAATAAAATAAAGAGGGCCAGATACTTGAAAAGCACTCTTGTCCTTCCAATGAGAAATCCTTGTACCTTCTAGGTTAGCCACTAATAGCATTTTCTGTGCATATATATATATTTAAACAGTGGTATCATTAATCCTAGAGGTGTCTGAGTGTGAGTTAACTGTGTATTTAAATTGTTTTTCTTTTGCAGTAGCAATGTTTTACTCATTTGTTAATCATCTCATGTTTATACATGAATACAGATGTCTTGTTACTCACTAACTTTCTCTAAAAGCATTCTGTTTAAGATCTGTATGTTGAAAAAAATACAAGCAGAAGCAGAAAAAAGCTAGAAGCTTGAGATAGATGAGAATGGATAGTGTGTCAGTCACTGAAGGGGGATACTAAACTGAGACCTTTGCTCAGAACCAGTGCAGCACACCTACTGTAGATACTGAGTTAGCACTGTAAAACTGAGTGCAGGCAACTGGTAAAGAACGGTTGCTTATGAGCCTGCAATTCATAACATTTTGATAGAACTTCTTCTTTCAAACAATAGTGCCTCATTATTTCAGATATCTATTATATGCCACTAGTCTCATCTGAGATGTTTATCTTTGGTTGATTTTCCATAAACCATTGTCCAATTTTTAATTTACAGAAACTGAACACAGATTCCATGTTGAGATCTCCACATCTACCTTGACACAGACTCTTCCCTTCCTTCCTGTAGTGATCCTGACTGGAAGACCATTGTACATTGAGGAGTTAGTGATCCACATAGTTAACCTGAGTAGGTTAGAATAGAAATAGAAAATAGAAATAGAACAGATGATTGATAACTATAGCTGCATAAGTGGTTTAGAATGCACTGTGTCTGTGGTAGTGCATGTACCATATGTTGTGTAGCTGTGTCCATGCTTCATGTCTGAAGACATGAACATGTCTGTGTGTAAGAAGAGATATGCACTGCAAAAATCTGGTAGTGGATGTTGTTTCAATCCATGCCTCATGCTTATTCCTTACTGCCTCCATGCTGACTGTGTGCATTTTTCTCTTCTGCTGAGCTGCCTTCCTGCCCTTTGGGCCCAGCCTTTCTGCTGAAACTGATAATGAAGGCATGAGGAAGCATCTGGGTTTTGGGTTTTTTTTGGATGCAGATACTGGTCTGAAACAGCAGTCCAGCAGTTGGACCTAGATCATCCATTTATTTCCACTTTAGCTCTTTAACAGCTGCTCAGCAAAGACTCAGTAATTATTGAACTAAATTAGATTCATGCTGGCAATTCTGTCTCAGTTTCAAGCTTTGACTCTAGAGTATGTATCATTTGTTTTACATGCATTTTGTACTCAACAGAAAATGCAGAAAATGTTCAGTGTGTGGCAAACATTTTTTTTACTTATATAAACAAGGAGACATTTCCTTCTGCAGACTTAAAGATGCATTTTCAGGTTAAGATGAAAACAAGTCTGTAGAATGCAATTGTTTAAAAATTCAGGAGTTAGCCTGATGATTGTGCTTGAGGAATTAGTATTATTTTTGGTGCTTATAAAGCATTCATTGCTGTTTTAAAACCAAATATTTGGGACCTGTGTTATAGTATTAGTTAGATAACTTCTGTATTTTAAAAATGCCAAAAGCAAGTTATCCTTGGAATAGGGTCTTGGCCTACTGAACAGACATAACTCAAATAGTTAAGCTAGTGTAGGAGGCCCACAGTTTGACCTTGTGTATGTTGTTATGTAGTTCTTAGGGAGGTAACTTCAGTTAGATAAAGAAAAATTAGAAAATTGTTATAAAAAAAATGCATAACTGACAGAAATAGCAAAACTAAACTTATACAAGAATATTAGCCCGGCAACTCAGTACAACAATCAATGAACAAGAGCTTGGATCAGCCCACTAACCAGTAAACATGAAACATTGTGGAGGACGCTCTCCACCTCAGCCTAAAGGGGTGGCAGCAAGACTCTACCTTCTGGGACACCTAACCGTGGAGGACCTCCAGGGGCACCTGGGGCCAAGCTCATGCAGCTGGACCCACCATGCTTAACATCCTACTCCTCCTGACTACTGACAACTGCCACTCCTGTCAGCAAGGAAAGGGGAAGTAGAGATAACTGTTTCTAAAACTTTATAGTGCTCTATTGTATTGGGTATATATGGCAAGGTTTCGATAGCTGGACGGAGAGAGGAGGAGGGAACAAAAAGAGTGAGAAACAACAGAGGGAACACCAAGGTCAGAGAAAGGAGGAGGAGAAGGTGCTCCATGGCACATTCCCTGCAGCCCGTGGAGGACCCATGCCAGAGCATATGGATATTCCTGAAGGAACTGCTGCCTGTGGAGAACACATGCTGGAGCAGATTGTTCCTGAAAGGACTGCAGCCCGTAGAAGAATCCACGCCAGAGCAGAAGAAAAGTGTGAGAAGGAAGGAGCGGCAGAAATAAACTCTTATGTACTGATGGTAATCCCCCATTCCCCATCCCCCCTGCACTGCTTGAGGGGGTAGAAGAGTCTGGAGTGAAGGAGTGAAGTTGGGCATGGGAAAAGGGGGAGGAAAGGTGCTGTTTTAATGTATGCTGTTTTAATGTAATGATACTGCATATCACATGTTTGTTTGTTGGTTGGTCTCAAAACCAGGGTTTTAATGGTTTAACTAGTTCGCAAAACCTTCCTTGCAAATCACTATGCTATGGTAACTTTTCTACAAATAATGATCCTTAAAATGTAGTAACTGCTAAAAAAAGATGTAGACTTCTATATTTAAACATGTTTATCCTTGGATTATGTTCTTAAAATAATTTTTGTATATATTTTGCAATATGTTTGTGTTTCAAATCAGTGCAAAACATACAATTGCATTGGGTTAAAGTGGCAAGGTTTGGGGGGGGCAGCTACAGGGGTGGCCTCTGTGAGAAGAGACCAGGAACTGCCTGAAGGGAAAATTCAAATTGTAACTGCTCAGCAATGGTAATTTGAGACCAAGGAATGATCTGGCATGGAGGGCAAGAAGGCCTGACTGCAGAAGGGGTTAAACTGGTTGGAAGCCATAACAATCCTGGAAAAGGAGTTTTCAGGGGCCACGTTTGGTAAACAGAGCTGGCACTGGGAGGATGAACCCAACACCAAATTAAGGCTCTTGATGCCGACACTCGCATGGTCAGTGCTGGTGCAAGTGTATATAAAAGATCGGCTCCTGTTGCATCTTTGCAGACTCCTTGCAGAACAGCTTATGGTGGTAGGACTCTGCCCAATGCATTGCTCATTAAATCTCTTTATACTTAAGCACAAATGTGTGTTTAATTCTCCTCAAGGGGTACAATAAAAATTCCCCAACACTGCCCCTGTGTGGGACAGAGCCAGTTCCAGACTGCTCCAAAACGGACCCACCACTGTCCAAAGCTGAGCCAATCAGTGAAGCTGGTGGTGCCTCTGTGATAACATATTTAAGAAAGCATTAAAAATGCTGCACAGCAGCTTTGAGAGAGAGGAGTGAGAAAAAATGTGAGAGAAATGACTCTGCAGACACCAAGGTCAGTGAAGAAGGAGGGGGAGGAGGTGCTCCAGGCGCCAGAGCAGAGATTCCCCTGCAGCCCATGGTGAAGACCATGGTGAGGCAGGCTGTCCCCCTGCAGCCCATGGAGGTCCACGGTGGAGCAGATATCCACCTGCAGCCCGTGGAGGACCCCACGCCGGAGCAGGTGGATATGCCCTGAAGGAAGCTGTGGCCCCGTGGAGAGAGGAGTCCACGCAGAAGCAGGCTCCTGGCAGGAACTGCAGCCTGTGGAGAGGAGCCCACGCTGGAGTATGTTCCTGAAGGACTGTATCCCATGGAAGGGACCCATACTGGAGCAGTTCTTGAAGAACTGCAGCTCATGGGAAGGACCCATGTTGGAACAGTTCATGAAAGACTATATCCTGTGGGAGAGACCCAACACTGGAGCAGGGGAAGAGCGTGAGGAGGAAGGACTGGTAGAGGCAAAGTGTTATGAATTGACCACAACCCCCATTCCCCATCCCCCCTGTGCCTCTGGGGTGGGGGAGGAGGTAGAAGAGTCAGGATTGAAGATGGGCCTGGGAAGAAGGGTGGGGGGTGGAGGAAGGTGTTTTTAGTTTTGTTTTTATTTCTCACCATCCAGCTTTATTTTTAATTGGCAATAAATTAAATTATTTTCCCCAAGTTGAGTCTGTTTTGCCCGTGACAGTAATTGGTGACTGATCTCCCTGTCCTTATCTTGATCCATGAGCTTTTCCATCTTATTTTCTCCCTCTGTCTTGCTGAGGAGGGGGAGTGAGAAAGTGGCTTGGTGGGCATCTGGCAACCAGCCAAGGTTAACCCACCATATAAGGTCTTCACAGAGAAAGCTGGATGTTTGTGACTTCTAGCAACAGAATAAAGGCTCCTTCTTCTCCATCTACATTTACAGAACATGTTTAGCACAGCACCCTGGAAATATGAAAAGGAACAAACTATCAATGGAAACATCAGTGACAGCTGAACCTGAACCAAGCAGACAGATGAAGAGGAAACAGCGGGTGTGTCACAGTCCATTTGGATCTGAAATTTACAGGACAACGTACTCTGTAAATTAAACTTTATTTTATGAGCTCATTAGGAAAGAAAACACACATGACAAACAAGGGCTCAATCCCCTTTGTACAGACTAGTCTAACATGTGAATTCACTAATTCATCACTTAACTCATTAAGTTTCTCACTCACAAGTTCTCTAATTCATAACTCACAACTCGTAACAACTCATGCACCTATGAGCAAAATAGATACCTAGCCGATGGTGAGAGTGCTCATCCTTCCTCCTCCGTCATGGTGCAGGTGTCCCCTGTATCACACCAGGAAGCACGAAAGCCTCAGCAGTCCAGCTGCTGTTGGATCTGCTTCAAAAGCTTTTTGGGTAAGCTGACTATACCATTCAGCTTGAAAGTTTGGTCTATACCATTTCCATGAGTTAGCGGATTCTGAAGAAACTGCCAGACAACCAATATGCAAGGATTATGGCTGCAGGAGACAGCAAGCTGCAGGTGATAATGGCTGCATAATGACCTTTAGCCCTTCCTGGCCATTGTGTCCTGCCTATGTGTTGCCCTCGCTTTGACCTAATGGTGCTGCTCCCAGCATACATCAGGCCTTAGCATGAGCTGTGTGTTAGCCAAAACCTCAGCAGGAGTTGAGTGAACAGTCACATGGGTAATTGATAGTTATCAGAGACTCCCTTCTGTGGGAGATGGAGGCACCTATCTGCCTACCTGACTTGATGTCTTGGGAGGTTTGCTGCTTGGTAAATGTTTGGATGGGGGATGTTGCAGAGAGGTTGCCAAGATTTGTCTGGCTTTCAGGCTACTACCTCTTGCTGCCGGTCCACATAAGCACCAGCGATGCTGCCAGGGAAGCCCTTGAGCATATCAAGAGGTACTCCAAGGATCTGGGGGTGAAGGGCATGGGAGACCAGGAGGTGTTCTCTCTTAGGTTATGGGATAAAAAATGGTTTATCTGCACATCCACAAAGGAGCACAAGGGGACAATGACAGGTGGGGAGCCCAAAGAATATCCTGTCCCAGCTACTCCCAGGCCCATCACAGGAGCCATCAGCCCATCAAAGGCCATCTCCACAAGCCCAGAGGAGCACAGGGGCACAATGACAGACAGGGGAGTCTGAGTGCCAGCAACTAGAGTCAGACCATGGGTTGGAGGACCCATGCGTCTGTGGTGCCAACAACTGGAGAGACCAGAGTGAGTGGATTTAATTCCCAGCAATTGGAGTGGGACCTTGGGTCATAGGGGCCCTGTGTGTCTGAGGTGCCAGCAAGTGGAGTGAGTGCCGGTGTGCAAGTGAGTATATGAACGCTAGCGAAGATCAAGCCAGACTAGTTAGCAAGTAGGTGAAGTGGCCTGGGAGCTAGGTATGTGTATGTGCCTCTAAGGGTGAGGCCACAGGAGGAGCTGGCTATCGGAGGGACCAGGGGAGTCCGAGTCAGCTGCCAGAGAGACTGTAGGATCTGGGGGGGAGTCTTTAGGGCCATGACTCGCTGGTGTGTGTGTGTCTCTAAGGGTGAGACCACAGGGGGTTGGCTACTGGGGGACCAGGGGAGTCCCAGCCAGCTCTGTGTGTGTGTGTGTATGCGTGTGCACATGTGTGTGTGACTGAGGGGTCTTTACCAGCAACTGGAGTGGAGCTGCGGCCTCAGGAGCTCATATGTCCAGGTGCCAGCAAGTGGACAGACTGTCTGACACCAGCTGCTGGAGGGATACACATTGTACATCTGTATTTATATTCTCACTAATGGACCTCCATGCTGGTCAGCCAGAGAGGGGAGTAGGATGAGGTCGCTGGTGTTGTCTGTGTTTGTGTGAGTGCTCTGTGTGTCTGTTATCTGTGTGGCCAGCTGTGCATATACATATATAAGTGGTGTATATGTGTGCTCTGTGTGCGTGTGCCTACTGGGAATACATTTTCAGCCTCGTTACTGTTTGGACCTGGGGCATGGAGCTGCGGCAGCCTCACTTCTCTCGGACTGTCAGATCTGGCCCAAAATTTCCCCTAACATTCCCCTCAGTCTTTCTAGTGAGGGGGAAAGGTTCACATAGGAGTGGATGCAACCAGCAGGTCAACACCTGGCTGTGTGGCTGTATTGCAGGCAGGGCTTTGGCTTCTTTGACTACAGGAACCTCTTTGAAGAAACAAGCGCTGCTGAACAGGAATGGGATCCATCTAACAAAGTGGGACAAGCAAATATCGGTAAACAGGCTTCCCAACCTACTGAGGGCAGCTTTAAACTAGTACATTGGGGAAGGTTACCATAACCTAAAAAGAAGTGAAGGCATGGGGGCCAGTGAGGAAGTGTCCAGGGGACAGCATGATGGGGGAGGCTCTTGCACTTCCTCTGTGAAAACAGCATGACTGGGGCGGGGCTATCTCAAGTACCTGAATATAAATGCACACAGCATGGGAAACAGGAGGAATGAAAAGATTTATAGTGGTTTTGGCTGGGATAGAGTTAATTTTCTTCATAGTAGCCTGTATGGACTATGTTTTGGATTTGTGATGAAAACAGTGTTGATAATACAGGGATGTTTTCGTTATTGCTGAGCAGTGCTTACACAGCATCAAGGGCTTTTCTGCTTCTCACACTGCCCCGCCAGTGAGTAGGCTGGGGGTGCACGAGAAGTTGGGAGGGGACATAGCTGGGACAGCTGACCCCAACTAACCAAAGGGATATTCCATACCATATGACATTACATTCAGCAATAAAAGCTGGGGGAAGAAGGAAGAAGGGGGAATGTTTGGAGTTATGGCATTTGTCTTCCCAAGTAACTGTTATGTGTGATGAAGCCCTGCTTTCCTGGAAATGGCTAAACATCTGTCTGCTGATGGGAGGTAGTGAATGAATTTCTTGTTTTTCTTTGCTTGTGCATGCAGCTTTGGCTTTCCCTATTAAACTGTCTTGATCTCAACCCACAAGTTTTCGCACTTTTGCCCTTCCGATTCTCTCCCTCATCCCACTGTGGGGAGAGCGAGTGAGCGGCTGTGTGGGGCTTAGTTGCATACCGGGGTGAAACCACAACAAAGTTTATACACAGTTGCAGAGCTATGACCTCCTTGGGATTACACAGATATGGTAGGATAGTTGGTATGACTGGGGTGCTGCCATGGATGGATACAGGCTCTTTCAGGAAAGAGAAGCTGGGAAGGTGAGGAAGAGGCAGGGATAGAACTTTGCCTTGAAACAAGTGATAAGCCAATCATAGGATAATTCAAGTTGGAATGGACTTCAGGAAGTCTCCAATTCAATCCCCTCCCCAAAGCAGGGTCAGCTATGAGGTCAGACCAGCTTTTCAGGGCTTTATCCAGTCTTGTCTTGAAAACAGTCAAGGATGGAGACTGAACAACCTGTCTGAGCCCCTGTTCCAGTGCTCGACTGTCCTCATGGTGAAAAAGTTTCTCCTTATAGCTAGTTAGAGCTTCTCTTGTTTCAGCTTATGCCCATTGCCTTTCACGCCCCCCCATGCACCACTGTGAGGAGCCTGCCTCCATCTTCCTGATGACCTCCTGTTGTGGTTTAGCCAGCAACTAAGCACCACGCAGCTGCTTCCCCCTCCCCCCTCCCAGTGGGGTGGGGAGGAGGAAAGGGAAAAAAGTAAAACTCGTGGGTTGAGATAAGAACAGTTTAATAACTAAAGTAAAAATAAAATACACTACTAACTAAGAATAATAATAATTGTAATGAAAAGGAATACAACAAAAAAAAAAGAAATAACTCCCAAGAAAAGACAAGTGATGCACAATGCAATTGCTCACCACCCGCTGACCGATGCCAGAGCAGCGATCCACCCCTCCCGGCCAACTCCCCCCTGTTTATATACTGGGCATGACGTTCCATGGTATGGAATATCCCTTTGGCTAGTTCAGGTCAGCTGTCCTGGCTATGCTCCCTCCCAGCTTCTTGCACACCTGCTTGCTGTCAGAGCATGGGAAACTGAAAAATCCTTGGCTTAAGATAAGCGCTACTTAGCAACAACTAAAACATCAGAGTGTTATCAACATTATTCTCACACTAAATCCAAAACCCAGCACTGTACCAGCTACTAAGAAGAGAGTTAACTCTGTCCCAGTCGAAACCAGGACACCTCCTCATGGGTATTGGAAGGCTGCTATTAGGTCCCCTCAAAGCCTTCTCTTCTCTAGGCTGAACAAGCCCAGTTCCCTCAGCCTCGCTTTATTGGGCACGTGCTCCAGTACCTTGACCATCTTGGTGGCCCTACACTGAACTCACTCCAGTTTGTTGATGTCTTTCTTGTACTAGAGGGCCCAAAACTGAATGCAATGTTGTAGATGCAGTCTAACGAGTGCCACATAAAAGGATATAATTACTTTCTTCACTCTACTTACTGCCTGTGCTCCTGTTAATACAGCCCAGTATGCTGTTGGCCTTTTTGGCTGCCAGAACACACTTCTGGCTCATGCTCAGCTTGCTGACTACCCAGACCTCCAGGTCCTTTTCAGTAGAGCTGCTCCCCAGTCGATCAGTCCCAGCCTGTATCATTGCCAGGGGTTCTTCCTTCTCAGATGCAGGACTTGGCATTTGTCCTTGTTGATTTCATCAGGTTCCTGTTGGCCCATTCCTCAAGCCTGCTTAGATCCTCTGAATGGCAGCCCTGCCCTCAAGCATATCAACTGCCCCCATGCCCCTCAATTTCACGTCATCTCCAAACTTGATGAGAGTACACTCTGTCACTTCTTCTAGATCATTGATAATTATGTTAACCAGGGCAGGTCCCAGGATAGACCCCTGTGGTATTCTGCCTGTTACCAGCCTCCAGATAGAGTACCACTACCCTTTGAACCTGACCATCCAACCAGATTTTTACCCATCAAGTTGTCTATCCATCCTGACCATAACATCCTAACTTGGATATCTTTAGTAAATCCAGAAATGTATTCCAAGAAGACTTGCTCCATGATTTTCCCCAAGAATCAAAGTGAGGCTGACCTGTTTATAGTTCCCTGGATCGTCCTTGACTGAAGATCTTATGGTTAATGATCAGAGGATAGACCAACATGGCTGATGTTGTGGAAGGCATCTACTACAGACTCCCTAACCAAGAAGAGGAAGACAGCTCTTTAAATAGCTGAAACAAGCCTCTCGATCACAGGCCTTGGTACTCATAGGAGACTTCAACAACCCTGATATCTGCTGGAATGGAAATATGTCTGGGCACAAACAAGCCAGGAGACTTCTGGACAGCGCTGAAGACAATTTCTTGATGCAAGTGTTCAGGGACTGCATAGGGACTGGAGTGTTGCAACAGATGGATACAGGTTCTTTAGGAAGGTAAGGCCAAAAAGGTGAAGAATAGGGGTTGTGCTCTACGCAAACACATGGCTTGAATTCATGGAGCTTTGCCTTGGAGCAGGTGATGAGCCAGTTGGCCTGTCTGCCAATCCTTATTCAGAAGCTCTCAACACAGGTAACGTGTTTAGAGCTTGATGATGGTGACGATAGGGTTGAGTGTTTATGGGTAAGAATCAGGGGGAAGGCCAACAAGGCAGATATCATGGTGGGAGTCTGTTATAGACCACCCAACCAGGATGAAGAGGCAGATGAAATATTCTATAAGCAGCTGGGAGAAGTCTCACAATCACTAGCCCTTGTTCTCATGGGGGACTTCAACTTACCAGATGTCTGCTGGAAATACAATACAGCAGAGAGGAAACAGTCCAGGAGGTTCCTGGAGTGTGCGGAAGATAACTTCCTGACACAGCTGGTGAGTGAGCCAACTAGGGAAAGCGCCCCGCTGGACCTGTTGTTTGCGAACAGAGAAGGACTTTGTGGGTGATGTGATGGTTGGAGGCCGTCTTGGGCATAGCGATCACGAAATGATAGAGTTTTCAATTCTCGGAGAAGTAAGGAGGGGGTTTAGCAGAACTGCCACCTTGGACTTCCGGAGGGCAGACTTTGGCCTGTTTAGGAGACTGGTTGACAGAGTCCCTTGGGAGGCAGTCCTGAAGGGCAAAGGAGTCCAGGAAGGCTGGACATTCTTCAAGAAGGAAATCTTAAAGGCACAGGAGCAGGTCGTCCCTATGTGCCGAAAGACGAGCCGGCAGGGAAGACGACCGGCCTGGCTGAATAGAGGGCTTTGGCTGGAACTCAGGAAAAACAAAAGAGAGTTTATGACCTTTGGAAGAAGGGGCAGGCCACTCAGGAGGACTACAAGGATGTCATGAGGTTATGCAGGGAGAAAATTACAAGGGCCAAAGCCCAACTAGAACTTAATCTGGCTACTGCCGTAAAAGACAAATAAAAAATGTTTCTATAAATACATTGACAACAAAAGGAGAGCTAAGGAGAATCTCCATCCTTTATTGGATGCGGGGGGAAACATAGTGACAAAGGCTGAGGCAAAGGCTGAGGTACTTAATGCCTTCTTTGCCTCAGTCTTTAATAGTAAGACCAATTGTTCTCAGGGTACCCAGCCCCCTGAGCTGGAAGACAGGGACGGGGAGCAGAATGAAGCCTCCATAATCCAAGGAGAAACGGTTAGCGACCTGCTACACCACTTAGACACACACAAGTCTATGGGGCCGGATGGAATCCACCCCAAGGGTCCTGAGGGAGCTGGCAGAAGCACTCACCAAGCCACTTTCCATCATTTATCAGCAGTCCTGGCTAACCGGGGAGGTCCCAGTGGACTGGAGGTTAGCAAATGTGACGCCCATCTACAGGAAGGGCCGGAAGGAGGATCCGGGGAACTACAGGCCTGTCAGCCTGACCTTGGTGCTGGGGAAGGTTATGGAGCAGATCATCTTGAGTGCCATCACGCAGCACGTACAGGACAACCAGGCGATCAGGCCCAGTCAGCATGGGTTTATGAAAGGCAGGTCCTGCTTGACTAACCTGATCTCCTTCTATGACAAGGTGACCCGCTTAGTGGATGAGGGAAAGGCTGTGGATGTTGTCTACCTAGACTTTAGTAAAGCCTTTGACACTGTTTCCCACAGCATTCTCCTGGAGAAACTGGCTGCTCATGGCTTGGACGGGTGTACTCTTCTCTGGGTAAAAAACTGGCTGGATGACTGGGCCCAAAGAGTTGTGGTGAATGGAGTTAAATCCGGTTGGCGGCCGGTCACAAGTGGTGTTCCCCAGGGCTCAGTATTGGGGCCAGTTCTGTTTAATATCTTTATCAATGATCTGGACGAGGGGATCGAGTGCACCCTCAGTAAGTTTGCAGACGACACCAAGTTGGGCAGGAGCGTTGATCTGCTTGAGGGTAGGAAGGCTCTACAGAGGGATCTGGACAGGCTGGATCCATGGGCCTAGGCCAATTGTATGAGACTTAACAAGGCTAAGTGCCGGGTCCTGCACTTGGGTCACAACAACCCCATGCAACGCTACAGGCTTGGGGAAGAGTGGCTGGAAAGCTGCCTGGCGGAAAGGGACCTGGGGGTGTTGGTCGACAGCCAGCTGAATATGAGCCAGCAGTGGGCCCAGGTGGCCAAGAAGGCCAATAGCATCCTGGCTTGTATCAGAAATAGTGTGGCCAGCAGGACTAGGGAAGTGATTGTCCCCCTGTACTCGGCACTGGTGAGGCCACACCTCGAATACTGTGTTCAGTTTTGGGCCCCTCACTACAAGAAAGGCATTGAGGTGCTGGAGAGTGTCCCAAGAAGAGCAACGAAGCTGGTGAAGGGTCTAGAGAACAAGTCCTATGAGGAGCGGCTGAGGGAACTGGGGTTGTTTAGTCTGGAGAAAAGGAGGCTGAGGGGAGACCTTATTGCTCTCTACAACTACCTGAAAGGAGGTTGTAGCAAGGTGGGTGTCGGTCTCTTTCCCCAAGTAGCAAGCGATAGGACGAGAGGAAACGGCCTCAAGTTGCGCCAGGGGAGGTTTAGATTGGATATTAGGAAAAATGTCTTCACTGAAAGGGTTGTCAAGCATTGGAACAGACTGCCCAGGGAGGTGGTGGAGTCACCATCCCTGGAGGTATTTAAAAGATGTGTAGACGGGGCGCTTAGGGACATGGTTTAGTGGTGGACTTGGCAGTGTTAGGTTTACGGTTGGTCTCGATGATCTTAAAGGTCTTTTCCAACCTAAATGATTCTATGATTCTATGCATCTAAGTTCTCATGAACATAATTTCTGTTTGACTGTAGATATGATAAATATAGCTGTTTCCATGTAAGAAAATCCTATAAGAGCTTGAAAGACCAAAAGGGAAGAATCTCTGCTATGGATGGTGATTGTATGGTATGCTGCATGTCGGTCGGAGTCCTGTTTGATGCTACAGTGCTCAGGGCTCCCAACATGTAAGGCCATGTCATATTGCTCTGGGCACCACCTTGTAAATATATCTATGTGTCCTGGTTTCGGCTAGGACAGAGTTAATTTTCTTCCTAGTAGCTGGTATAGTGCTGTGCTTTGGATTTAGTAGGAAAATAATGTTGATAACACACTGATGTTTTTAGTTGTTGCTAAGTAGTGTTTATACTAAGTCAAGGATTTTTCAGCTTCTCATGCCCAGCCAGCAAGAAGGCTGGAGGGGCACAAGAAGCTGGGAGGGGACACCATCAGGACAGCTGACCCAAACTGGCCAAAGAGCTATTCCATACCATATGACATCATGCCCAGTATATAAACTGGGGGGAGTTAACTGGGAGGGGGGATCGCGGCTCGGGAACTAACTGGGCATCGGTCAGCGAGTGGTGAGCAATTGCATTGTGCACCACTTGCTTTGTATAGTTTAATTCTTTTAGTATTGCTATTGTCATATTATTATTATTATCATTATCATTGTTTTTCATTCCTTTCTGTCCTATTAAACTGTCTTTATCTCAACTCATGAGGTTTTTTTTCCTGATTCTCTCCCCCATCCCAGGGGTGGGGGGGCAGTGAGCGAGCGGCTGCGTGGTGCTTAGCTGCCGGCTGGGGTTAAACCACGACACTATGACAAGAGAAGGGCTTGTTAGAGGAAAATATATCATGCCAAATCCAACAGCCTGAGAAAGGTGAGGCTGCTGCTGCTCCATGTCCCCAGGTCCAACCAGTAGCAAGGCTGAAGATGTATTCCCAGCAGGCACACACACACACACAAAGCACACATATATGCTACGTATATACATGGCTGGCCACACAGATCACAGACACTCATAGCACCCACACGAACACTGACAGCACCAATGGCCTCATCCTGCTCCCCTCTCGGGCTGGACAGGATGGAAGTCCACTAGTGAGAATATATATACACGTATGTACAAGGTGGATCCCTCCAGCAGCTGGGCTCAAACACTTAGTCTACACAGCAGCTGGCCCCTGGATCCCAGTCTCCCCAGTTGCTGGCACTTGGACATAGGAGCACCCAAGGCCGCAGCTTGCTGGTATAGACTGTCACAAATACACAGCTGACCAGGACTTCCCCTGGCCCCATAGCAGGCCCCCCTGTGCTCTCGCCCCTAGAGATACACAGGCACTCTCACACCCAGAGCTGGCCCTTAGAGATCAACTCACTCCCTTGCTCCCAGGGCACTTCACCTATTCACCAGCTAGTCCAGCTTGATCTTTGTGAGTGATCTTACACTCACGCACCCTCACTTGCTCCAGTCGCTGGCACCATGGACACATGGGCCCTCCAACCCGTGGTCTGACTCCAGTTGCTGGCATTCAGACTTCCATACACACACATGCACACAGAATGGAGAGCCTTCACCCAGGAAAGAGTTAGAAAGGAATTTAATAAGTAGATCAGGCTCTGGGCATAGCCAGGCAAGCGTACTGACCAGCCCACTATTTACACCCAACCAGCCCTTTTATCCCCTTACCCCTCTATTTTCCCACTCTTGTTCCTCCCCAAATCACCTAAACCCCTCCTGCCATTGTCTCTCTGAGCTCCTCTGTGGGTGTGCAGATGAGCTTTATCACATAACCTAACAGTGCTGAAGCTATAGACTCTAGATTTAATATTTTTTCCACATCTGCAGTGTTTGAATCTGGAAATATTAGGGCTGCAAAGAAACAGGTGTCCAGTTTCTAATTTCCACATATATTTATGTAGTTTGTTACTGTTGCTTTTGGCTTCTTGAACCCTAAATACAGAAGGCAGGCAGCAGGCCCCCCTTGCAATGTAGCATATACCTATATAAGTAAAGATTTTTGCAAAGTCTTTTGTGGTCAAATTGGGAACAGAATTTAGATATCTGACAGACAGGACTCACCTGCTTAGATACACAGACCTTGAAGCTATATATGGCAAATCTATAGTGTTAGCATGTGCCTTTTTACCATACTGTAGCCTCTGGATAACTTTATTCCTAGAGCTAAGCACGGACCCTAAAGTCATGATATACACTGGGTTTAAGACTCAGTGGATTGTTAACCTGCTGGCAAAACATCTTCTAGGAATGTGCCACACTGAACATCCTGTTTCTAGTTGCTGCCTTAGCCAAAGTGGAAGCAGACTGTATTGTGGCTTAGTCTTTGTGTGTGTGTGTATACATGTGAAGATATGTATCTAGATTACATAGAAAACATGCATAATAGGGAAGGTACAGATCACCCTGGAAAGGTTAATTTTTGAGTACTTTGTAATCTTAGTGTTCAGCTATGTGGTGTGAGCTCAACCTCAGTTCCTGCTATGCAAATTTGTCCTCATGCTTTGTCTTTCAGCAGGGCTTTCAGTTGAAGTGTTTGACTTATGCAACCCAATGAAAAATTGCAAATATCTTGTCACCAGCATTCCCAGCTCCTGTTTAAGTTCCATTGTAACTGGTGGACTTCTTAAAGCTCCAACTTACAGAAGTATGTGATTATTTGGGGGAGGATGTTAAAAAAACAAACAACCTATACGCTTCTGGAGAAAACTTTGGAATATGATATGGCTTTAAACACTGAAATCTGAAAGCATAAAAATTGTCCAGAATGTAAGTCTTATTTATTAATCTCATTATTTTGAAAAATTCAACTCATCTTTACAGTCTGGGGAATGTTGGTACTGTTAGGAATTGTACATCCATTTTCTGGACTCTTAAAATGTGAACGTGTCTTGGAGAGGATGTGAGCTGTTTCTGAAGTCTACACATGTGGATGGGGGAGTATTTGGGTCCTAGAGAATCTAGTACAGAAGTTGGTGGGTTACATGTGTTAGTTTAGTGTTGGGAAATTGTTCTGGTGCCTTTTTGTGCTGTGAATAGAGGACTAGGATTGTTAAGTCCTGTGTGTGGAGGTTGTTGGTGGAGAAAAGCTGTTGGTGGGTTGTGCAGGGTTTATTCCTGTGTAAATAAGGGTGTTGGTGGTCTGTGGCAGTGAGATCTTTCCTTGTATGTTGCAAGAGTGTTTGTCCTCCCAATATGTGAGGGAGATGTTAGAAGGGTCATGCAGAAAATGTCTGTCCCTGTTTATCACATCATTTGTGACAGTGATGAGTGTCCCTGTATGTGGAAATGTGCAGGTTTGGGGAGGATTGTTCTGGGGTGCTTGTCTTTGCATGTGGAGAAGGTATAGGTTTTGGGGAAGCAGTGCCAGAGGTGCCTGTCCCTGTGTGTCAAGAAGGCCAAATGGGGCAGGGGAAAAGCATGCATTGCACAAGGGCTATTTTTGGGTAAATTCACCCCTCACCCAATCACTCCCATCTTGACAAAAAGATAGCATACAAGGATGCTACCTGAAAAAAGTGTGCATGCATGAGGGAGCAATACTGGGCTGGGAATCCCACAGGGGCCACCCTAGGGAGAAACGCAGAGTACAGCAGAGAGATATCCTCCACCCCAAGCTTAGGGGGGAACCGGAAAGACACTGCTCCCCTCTCAACACACGCATAACGGAGTGGGATAGGAGGAATGGATAATGCGAAACCAATCCCATATCTCGACAGAGGCAAGGATATAGATCTGAGCGTATGTGTACACACAGTGCGCATGCGCTATATGCACGACACGCTCACTCGGCTTCATTCGGTCCGCATTCGGCTATTTCCGTCTCTTTGTTTTAAACCCTGAGTCAGAATGGGGGGGGGGAGGGGGGAAAGAGGAAGGAGGAAAGACAGAAAGTATTTTTTTTTCTTCTCTTTTTTTTTGGATTTTTTTTGGCGGAGGTAGGGAAAATATAAAAGGGGAACTGGAAGGAAAAGGGGACGAGAATCAACCCCCTGAAGATAAAAGATTCCTGCTCCTCCCTCTTCTCTTAGCGGCCGGGCACGGCGTTGCTCATCTCTTCTGTTGTCGTCGCTGCCATTTGTTGACAGGTCAGTCTGCCGCCCTCCGGTGCTGGGGGGGGGTGGGGACGGAACGGACACGACACCACACCACACCGTGTCAGGTGTGGGCAGGCTGTGCTTGAACTTTTTGTGATGCAGAAAATGCACGTTATTGTCTCGGTGGGTTCGATGGTATTTTAATAGGTAGTGGTTTGGTTTTATTCTTTTTTTTTTCTCCTTAAACCCCTTCCTTTTTCCTGCTTAAGTGTAGCTTTTGCTTACCAAGGGGAAAGGTGTCTTTTCCTTTAAAAAAACCCCCACAAACTTCTTCTCCCCCCACCTTTTTTCCCCTCCTTCTGTTTTCACCCCTCCCTTTCCTATTCCAACTATTAAGCTTCCTGGCTTCTGGAGGAGTAGTAACGTTTCTTTCTTTCCGGGTGCTTGGTCAGCGTGTCCCTGCATCCTGCCAACAGGCTCTTGTCCTCAGGTTTGCATGGAGATGTCGCATTACTGTGGGTTGGCTTAGGTGTGTAGCTTAGCAGGGTGATAAGGAACGTTTGTGGAGAGGTGATGGTGGGGTTTGGATGAGAGCTGTCTGAGTCGCGTTCAGAGAGCTCCCTCCACCCCTATTAATGGTTTTGCGTTGATTAAACCCCCACTGTTGGGAGGGAATCTGTTTCTAGTCAGAATGGAGTGGGTGTATTCTTTGCTAAATGACCTCAATTATACAGATGTGGGGTTTTGATGCTGTGTATGGCTTAGGTTTTCAAGTCCTGTGAGAAGCAGGAATTGAAGTAGCACTGGTAGATTAAAAAAGGAATGTTTGTGGCTTGCGTTGCCCCCCCCCCCCCCCCAAGTATTTGTTGAACGGTGTAGTCTTTTACTACCAAGTTCTGTTTGTTTTCTACAAATGTTGAATTTGTCAGTGAGTTGTGGTGCTATGGAATAACGTGGCAGTCGGTCTCGTTGAAAAGTAATTGATTTTGCTTCAGAATATCCTATGAATAAATTGCAGGAGACTTAATACTTTAATGCTATGGTTGTATAATACTTGGATGCTCTTTGTTAGTTCACATATATTTTTGTTTCGGTAAATGTTGTATGCTCCATAACTCTGTATGCATAATCTCAAATCAGTTTAGTAATTTTTTTTTTTTTTTTGCTATCTGGATGTGAAATATGGGTGACTGAGAAACCTAGATCTAGAAATTCTGTTTGATTACCCATGTGTGCTCTAGAATGTTCCTTTAGAAGTGTTTTGCTTTGGTATTTTTCAGGAGTCCTACATAATTGTCTACCTATGTGTCTTAGAATTAAAGTTGTGGATGAGAAGGTTAAAATAAAAAAAAAAAAATCAGGTGCTATTTAAACACAACATTCATTCTAAATTTGAAATCTCATGTGCATAACAATCCTTTTGGACTAAAGTAATATTAGACCAAAATGTTGGACTTTCAAGGAAGCTACTTCAGGAATATATTAAAAATATTTGCATGGAAACTTTAAGCTAGATATGATCTGTAAAGTGGATGTACATTTTGAAAAACACTGCAAATGTAATGAGATCTCGCAAGAATGCGAGTGTAGAATATTCCTGGGTTTTTTATATGTGTATATATAACTCTTCATCCTTTTATATTGGGATAGTGGTCTGACTGGTACATAGTTTGAGACAAAGGCTTCCATTTAGTATCTCTATCAGCAGTATTTGGTGATGCAACGGATTTCAGAATGTTGATATTCTTGAATGTCCCGTGGCTTAAACTGTTTCCTTTTTGATATTACTAGTAAAAAGGGTTGAGTAACAGTTCAAACTACCCCCTTGTGCTCTGATAAGTACTCCATCAGGTTTGAAGGGAGGCCGGAGAAAACTGACTTAGGAATGTCAGATTAGAATGTCTGATTGAAATAAGTTAACAGCTAGAAAGACAGTGCCCAATTCCAGAATCTGTTACTTGGTACAGGACTTGTATTGGAGTCCTGTCTCTAGGGTAAATTAATAATTTTAATAAAAGACAGATTTTTGGGAAGATTAAAGTCAAGGCTCACAGACTTTGTTCTAAATGTACTTGCTATGCTGAAGTAGTTAATGCAATCAAAGGGTGGAGAGGGTGGGGTTGCATTGCATTAAAACCAGCCCTTGCTATTGTGATATGTACTGTTGTGTTTCTATTGTTGATTGAAACAGATACTGTATGCAGCAGTTCTTACTGTAGTCTGTTTTGAAGAGCTGAGGAAAAACTTGCTGCTCTTCTTCAAATCAGGTTTCTGTTAAGTTAATCTTCTGAATAAATACTTCTGTATTTAAATTGCTAGCATATAAAATATTCCCTGTGGTGAGAATGTAGGAGATGGAAAAAGCTTATTTGCTATTGAAGATTTGAATGAAACTTGTCATTACAAAGGTCTGAAAGTCTTACAGGCATGTTGCAGGACAGAATAAAAGAGCAATGACTTGATAAGTAATGCTGTTTTCCTTTTTCTACCAGAAAGAAAACTTCATTTAAAGTGAAAGTTGAGTTGGTTCTGAGGGGTAAATTCTGTCTGAAAGACCTATTACTTAAAGAAGAAAAAAAAAAAAAAAGCTTGTTTTTAGCTTCGTTAGCATGCAAACTCTAAAATGTCTCTTTTCATAGAGTTCAAGAGTCTGTAGGAATAGATATGTCTATTTCAGAGAACTTGATTTTTTTTTTTTTTTGAAACCTATCTTGTATAGTAAGAGCTCATCAAATTGCACTTGCTTTTTGAAGCACTTGACACAAATTCTTTTTAGAGATTATTCTTTATAGTGGCAAATGTAATTCTCAAATGTTGTCTCTAGGTACAGGCTAGTTGAAAATGAATTTGCTATGAGCAGTTTACTTCATTTAGAAAGGCATAGTTAAATAACAATATGTTATCATTAGGGGCTTCTTTTTAAAAAAAAACAAAACAAAAAACAACAAAAAAGAAAAAAACAACTGCAAACAAAAGAAAAACCCGCCTCCAAACGCCCCCTCCAGCTATTCATAGTCAACCTGTCATTCCTCATGCTTGTGAATGATTTGTGTTATGTTTCACAGAGGGATAAAGAAATGGAATTCTTATGTGTTTTCTTTAAAATAATAATAAAAATAAATTGATAGCTGAATAAAGGTAGAGAAGGGACCTAAATAAGTGTGTGAGACAGTATGGTGAGCTCAAGACTTACCTGTTCTGGTTAGCTTTTGGCAACCAGTCATGTAGCAATGACTGTCTCTTGCCCAGCTTGTAGTTAGGCAATGTGGAGTCAGCTGGGGAAAGCATTGCAGAGATTTGGGTGAGAACTGGAGGTATCAAGGGTGGGTGGGTATGTTGGTGTTACTATGACTGAGGAAAGTAAAGGCACAAATGCAAAGGAAACCAGGCTCTGTTAGTTCTGTTGCTCATGGAACAACTTGTTTGCACAGATGAAAAATGGTTGTTTGTTTAAAGTGATGGGAAGGGAATTCATGATATCCTTGTATGTTTGGATTGCTGTTAACCATTTTATGTTTTAACCTTGTGACTGACACTAACATTAAAACTGACAATATGTAAAAACACTTATTTTAGTGGCAGTAACTACCGTTATTAGGTGAAATTGAGGGTGCATTTGCTTTGTGAATAGCATAGTATGGTGGGAAACATTTGTGCATGTGTTGGGGAATGTGTGCTGTGCAGTATGTGCTTAAGAGCAATTTTTTTCAGGTTCCTGGAATAAAGATTTAACTGCTGACTTGCGAATGATTATTTAGTTCATAAATTAAACTGAGATTTCCCCCCCCCCCCCCCCCCTATGTATTGCTGTGGTTTAACCCCAGCTGGCAGCTAAGCACCACACAGCCACTCCTCCCCCCCCCCCCCCCCCCACCGGTGGGATGGGGGGAATGGGAAGGGTAAAAGTGAGAAACTTGTGGGTTGAGATAAAGACAGTTTAATAATTAAAAAGAAATAATAATGATAAATTGTAAGGAAAAGGGGGGGGGGGGGGAAGAGAGAGAGAGAGGAAAATAAAACCCAAGAAAGGCAAGTGATGCAAATGAAAACAGTTGCTCACCACCGACTGACTGATGCCCAGCCAGTCCCTGAGCAGCAGCCCCCCCCCCCGCCAACCTCTCCCCCTAGTTTTATTGCTGAGCATGATGTCATATGGTATGGAATATCCCTTTGGTCAGTTGGGGTCAGCTGTCCCAGCTGTGTCCCCTCCCAACTTCTTGTGCACCCCCAGCCTACTCGCTGGTGGGGTGGGGTGAGAAGCAGAAAAAGCCTTGACTCTGTGTAAGCACTGCTCAGCAGTAACTAAAACATCAGTGTGTTATCAACACTGTTTCTAGCACAAATCAAAAACATAGCCCCATACTAGCTACTATGAAGAAATTTAACTCTATCCCAGCCAAAACCAGTACATGTATAACGAGACAGTGTATGATATTCTGTCTTCAGTGGATCATTTATCTATTGTAATGTTGCTGGATACACCAAGAATCTCATGACTGAGATTTTGATTTAATGTTTAAAAAAAAAAGACACTAGCCCTATAGATTATCTTGGCTATCTTCTTGTATCATGTGCATGCAAATATTAATCTAAAAGTATAAATGGTTCCTGTTTTGTTTTGTTGTTTTAATGAAAAAAACCAACCCCCAAAAAACCCACCAAAAAAAAAAAAACCACCCCTACAGCCTGCAAACACTACAATGACCAGGGTTACTTTTTTTTTTTTGTTAGGTGTTGTCCTTATACAATCCCTCCCTGCCCCCCAATTTGGCACCTGAAAGAACAAGGTAAAAAGTATGAGCCAACTGGCTAACTACAACTGTTCATTACTTAGGGTGTAATGTATTATGTGCAGATAGCATTTTGTGGTGAGTGGGAGCTGTTTACTAGTTTAAATATACAGACTGATATAACAGAAGCTGAGAGCCAATTGATTACTTGGAATAGTTTTGGCAATACAGTGCTCTTAAGCTAACGTATTAGGAGAATTTTTTGTAGCATATAATTTTTATTACACTGAATTTATTTGTTGTACTTAACATTAGTTATCTGTAGGCTTGACTTGTGGAATGGAAACTTTGAAATCTTATGGCATGTTTTGTTCATTTGGAATGACTTTACCCCCAAAATGATAAGGCACAGAGACTGTTTGAAGTCAGGATTGTATTCTCAGAGTTTAGGGCCAGAATGGACTGAGATTTTTGTCTGACTGCCTGTGTATCAAACCATTAACTTCCACACAGTTGCCCTTGCATTGAACATAACTGCTTTTGACTAAAACGTGAACTGTCCTAGACACAAGGAATCCAGTCTTGATTTGAGGATTCTAAGGATGCAGGATCTACGGGGGTTTTGTTTGCTTGTTCCAATGGTTAATCATGCTAACTGCTGAAAACATACACCTATTTTCTAGTGCAAATTGGCATCTGATTCCAAACCCTAACTCCTGTTATGCCTTTATATGCTAGCTAGAGCCTTTTAATACTTTGTTTTCACTTTGTGAAGGTGCTGATGCACCACAGTTGACCTCCCAGTCGTCTTTTTTTGATAATTAAACAGATGGTTCTCTGTGAGGCATTTTGAGTCCCTGAATTTTATTTTGAACTTTTTTCCTTCTGTGTTTGTTTTTTTTAAGTATGGATTCCAGAGCTGTATATGGTATCTGACTGATCCTGTCTGCACCAATGAGATCTCTCTCAACTTGTTATTCCCCTGACTTATACAGCCAATAATTACATTAGCCCTTCTTGCTTCAGCATCATGCTGGCTGGTTAATCTCTGACTTCTAAATATTTTTTTTCATACATGGTTTTTAAAGCTTAATTGAATCCTCTTTTTTTTTTTTTGGGGGGGGAAAGGAGGCAGGTAAATATAACCTTGCCACTTGTTAAACATGTTATGTTCTAGGATTGGTGAGCACTTATTGTCCCCAAATGCAGGTGCCTGCTGCTGTGTGTGTGCGCCGCCCCACCCCCTGAGATCCTGCACTTGAGGGGAAAAGTTTTACTGTGTCCATGAGGGAACTGGGTGGTTAAAGTATACATTGCAAATAATACCTGTCTGGTGTAAAGCTAAAATATTTAAGTTGTTTTGGAAGCAATAAGTGTGGATGTTTTTCTTTTTTGAATGAGATATATAACTGTGGTGGGTTAACCTTGGCTGGCTGCCAGGTGCCCACCAAGCCGTGCTCTCACTCCTCCTCAGCAGGAGAGGGGGAGAAAATAAGATGAAAAGCTCATTGGTTGGGATAAGGACAGGGAGATCACTTGCCAATTATCATCACGGGTAAAACAGACTTGACTTGGGGAAATTAGTTTAATTTATTGCCAATTAATAACAGACTAGGATAGTGAGAAACAAAACTAAAAACACCTTCCCCCACACACCCCCTTCTTCCCAGGCTTACCTTCACTCCTGACTCTTCTACCTCCTCCTCCCACGAGTGGCACAGCAGGGTGGGGGTTGTGTTCAATTCATAACACTTCATCTCTGCTGCTCCTTCCTCCTTGCACTGTTCCCCTGCTCCAGCGTGGGGTCCCTCTCACAGAATACAGTCCTTCAATAACTGTTCCAGCATGGGCCCTTGTCCTGGTTTCGGCTGGGACAGAGTTAACTCTCTTCTTAGTAGCTGGTACAGTGCTGGGTTTTGGATTTAGCGTGAGAATACTGTTGCGAGAGGTAGCAGGATCGATGCCTGCATTCTCTGCACAATGCAGTTGCTCACCACCCGCTGACCGATGCCAGAGTCGTGATCCACCCCTCCCGGCCAACTCCCCCCTGTTTATATACTGGGTATGATATTCTATGGTATGGAATACCCCTTTGGCTAGTTCAGGTCAGCTGCCCCGGCTATGCTCCCTCCCAGCTTCTTGTACACCTGCTTGCTGGCAGAGCATGGGAAACTGAAAAGTCCTTGGCTTAAGATAAGCGCTACTTAGCAACAACTAAAACATCAGTGTTGTCCCAAAAATCAGGATTCTTTCACCCGGTGTGCAAAAAAGCCGATTAACACACAGAGCCGAGATATTTGTTTATTTCATGTCTGCGCAGAGATGGGTGCTAGGTGGTAACTCCACAAAGCTAGCACACCCGGTTAACACACGGTAAAGCATTTTATACCTTTCAAGCAACAGTTATCAGTATTTTTACAGTTTCGCTTAGTTACTCTCGTTCCTATTGGTTCTCGCAAGTCTCATCTCCACTTAAAGTCGCAGCGTCCTCCTTTTTTACTGTGCATGTTCTGTGAGGAAGGTGCTTCTGTTGGTAGGGGGCTCTCCCTACTCAAGGGTGGGTTTTCTAGTATGTTAATTAGGATAGTTCACTCACAGTTCAAGTAGCTCTTTGATTGCCCCTGTGCTTATCTTGGTATGTCTTTACCCACTGACTTATGGTGTCATCTTGTTTCTCTTCTCAAGGTCACGCCTCGTTAACTAAATAGCATCCTTTGTTTTTGTTTCTCGCATATCTCCAACATCAGCATGTTATCAACATCGTTCTCACACTAAATCCAAAACCCAGCACTATACCAGCTCCTAAGAAGAGAGTTAACTCTGTCCCAGCCAAAACCAGGACAGCCCTTTCCATCCCTTTCCATGGGGTGCAGTCCTTCAGGAACAGACTGCTCCAGTGTGGGTCCCCCACAGGCTGCAGTTTCTGGCAGAAAGCCTGCTCCTGCATGGGCTCCTCTGCATGGGCCATGGTTTCTGCCAGGAGCCTGCTCCAGCTTGGGGTCTTCCACGGGCTGCAGTGTAGGTATGTTGTCCCAAAAATCAGGATTCTTTCACCCGGTGTGCAAAAAAGCCGATTAACACACAGAGCCGAGATATTTGTTTATTTCATGTCTGCGCAGAGATGGGTGCTAGGTGGTAACTCCACAAAGCTAGCACACCCGGTTAACACACGGTAAAGCATTTTATACCTTTTGAGCAACAGTTATCAGTATTTTTACAGTTTTGCTTAGTTACTCTCGTTCCTATTGGTTCTCGCAAGCCTCATCTCCACTTAAAGTCGCAGCGTCCTCCTTTTTTACTGTGCATGTTCTGTGAGGAAGGGGCTTCTGTTGGTAGGGGGCTCTCCCTACTCAAGGGTGGGTTTTCTAGTATGTTAATTAGGATAGTTCACTCAAAGTTCAAGTAGCTCTTTGATTGCCCTTGTGCTTATCTTGGTATTTCTTTACCCACTGACTTATGGTGTCATCTTGTTTCTCTTCTCAAGGTCACGCCTCGTTAACTAAATAGCATCCTTTGTTTTTGTTTCTCGCATATCTCCAACAGGTATTTGCTCCCATGTGGTGCTTGGTGGGCTGTAGGGGAACAACCTGCATCACCATGATCTCTTCCACAGGCTGCAGGGGAATCTCTGCTCCAGCACCTGTAGCACCTCCTCCCCTTCCTTCTTCACCGACCTTGGTGTCTGCAGGGTTTTTTCTCTCACATTTTTCTCACTCCTCTCCCTCACAGCTGCTGTATAGGTTTTCTTACTCTTTTAAAAAATGTTATCACAGAGGCGCCGCTAGCTTTGACTGGCTCCGCTTTGGCCAGCGGTGGGTCTGTATTGGAGCCGGCTGGAACTGGTTCTGTCTGACATGGGGGCAGCCCCTGGTGTTTTCTCACAGTGGCCACCCCTGTATTGCCCCCCCCCCCCCCCAAAACCTTGCCATGTAACCCCAATACTCTTTCCCACAGCCACGGGCAAAGGGAGCTCCTGCCACCACCTGCCCTCTCTGTGTGACTTTCCTCAAAACAGTTTCCCATTCATGGGCCTATCGGCTAGTTCTGGTTCACATGGTCTTTGGGGGGGGGGAATCCCTTGGGGGCTCTTCCATATTGTCCCCATGCACATGTTGTTCTGAAGTTGGTGTTTTGTCATGGTTTTCATTTTTTAACAGTTTTGCCCGCATCTTGAAGCGCAGTACAAAGTCCAGAAGCTGCCCCAATAATACTGTGTGGTCATCCTGTTGGGCTGGGGCTGGATGTAGGAGGCCTCTCAGTCTGGCTTACAGGATTGGTCTCTTCTTTGCATGGGATGGGGATTGCAAAGGGGCCCCTTGGTGGGCCTCCTAGGAGGGGTCCATAGCCCTCAGGCATGTTCTGACTTGTTTGTGCCCCACCCCCTATCCCCCCCTTTTGGCATTCCCCCCAATTCCAAACATGTTAGAGCTTGTTCAGCAGACTTTTAAAGGGGGTGTGTGTGTGTCTCTAAACTTGCCTTTTATGTTTACTTACGTTTAATTACTTTCTATTCACATTTAAACTTTAATTTTTAATAATCTTTATGGATATATACCTGTATATAGAATATCTATCCACCTGTGTGTGTATATAGATATAAAAAAAAAGTTCTACATCTATGTATAAATAATATATATAAGGTGCAAATATACAAGGTGTATAGATACATGGAAATGTATATGTTTTTATATGTGAGTGTTTTGGGGTCCAAAAGAAACAGGCAGTCAATCAGAGGATGCTCTGAGATCACATGGGTATACCAGTGTCAAAAATGGCAACCAGCCAATCACAGGGCAATATGAAAACACTTGGATTAATGACATTGTCCAAAACAGTGGCCTTAGCATATGTAGTAGGAGTGGAGCTTCCAGGTCTGATGTAGACATACAAACAACGTCTATGACATAGACAAACAACTATGCAGACACCAAGGTCAGTGAAGAAGGAGGGGGAGGAGGTGCTCCAGGCACTGGAGCAGAGATTCCCCTGCAGCCTGTGGAGAAGAAAATGGTGATGCAGGCTGTCCCTCTGCAGCATGGATGCAGTGGATATGCCCTGAAGGAAGCTGCAGCCCGTGGAGAGCCCATGCTGGAGCAAGCTCCTGGCAGGAACTGCGGCCCGTGGAGAGGAGCCCATGCAGGAGCAGGTTTTCTGGCAGGACTTGTGACCCCGTGGGGGACTCATGCTGGAGTAGTCAGTTCCTGAAGGACTGTATCCCGTGGGAGGGGCCCCCACACTAGAGCAGGGGAAGAGCATGATAAGGAGGAGCAGCAGAGACGAAGCATTATAAACTGACCGCAATTCCTGTCCACCTGTGCTGCTTGGGAGGAGGAGGTAGAAGAGTCAGGAGTGAAGGTGAGCCTGGGAAGAAGGTGTTTTTAGATTTGTTTGTATTTCTCACTGTCCTACTTTGTTACAATAAATGGGGAAATTAATTTAATTTATTGCCAAAGTTGTGTGTGTTTTGCCCATGATGGTAATTGGTAAGCGATCTCCCTGTCCTTATCTCAACCCACGAGCCTTTTGTCATATTTTCTCCCCTGTCCTATTGATGGAGGGGAGTGATGGAGCAGCTTGGTGGGCACCTGATGAACAGCCAAGGTCAACCCACCAGAGAGAGTTTACAGCTACTTGTAAGACTGTTATGGGATGCAGGCTTGTGCTATATGTGTTTTCTCCCTCCTCGCTCAGTTGGAGCTTTTCCCAATGTCCTATAATGTTATCAGTGAACAAAGGAGAAGACAGAAATGTACTGTGAACTGCTTGCATTCCTGCCCAGGCCTGCAGCAGTCAAAGAAAAAAGAGGTATATAAAGGAGAGCAGTGTTCAAGGGGAAAAAAAGAAAGAGGCTTGAGAAGCCCGATTGCTGATCAACACCCCTCATACCCTGTTAATAAAGTTTCTCTGTGCATGGGTTAAATTCATTGTTCAGTGTTTTATTTTGTACATGTGTATAGTCTTGTTGCAACATCATTGCAACAAGAAGTCCAAGGTTGAGCAAAAGAGATTTCAGGGCCCTGGGAAGAATGCTAAAAGATTTGAGAGTACAGGCAGTGTTTTCCTCAATCCTCCCAGTAATGGGGAGAGAGACTTTGGAAGAAGCAAGCGTGCCCAAGACATCAATACCTGGCTCCAGGACTGGTGCCTCTGCCAGAACTTTGGGTTTTATAACCATGGAAGAATGATTGAGGCACAAGGTATGCTGGGGCCTGACGGGATCCACCTGTCCCGATGGGGGGGGAAAAGCTTCTTTGCTCATAAGCTGGCAGGACTGATTGAGAGGGCTTTAAACTAGGATCGATGGGGGAAGGGGATACCAACAGGATTGCAGTAGGTAAGCCAAGGGTTGGCATGGTATTGCCTGAGGGTGGCAATGCTAGTAGGAACATTTACACTGCTCCTGGGAGCACGGAGGGTTCAGGAGCGTATCTGAAATGCTTGTGCACCAACACACACAGTATGAGAAACAAGCAGGATGAACTGGAAGGCATTGGTCAGTTCCCACAGCTATGATGTCATTGGTATTAGTGAGACTTGGTGGAAGGAGTCCCACAGTTGGAGTGCTGGGATGGAGGGCTGCAGGCTGTTCAGGAGGGATAGGCAGGGCAGGCAAGGTGGAGGAGTTGCACTGTATGTAAGGGAGAGGTTTGACTGTACAGCCCTTACAGTTAGGGATGATATGGTTGAGAGCCTCTGGGTGAGGATTAGGGGGATGGAAAACAAAGCAGATGTTGTAGTGGGTGTCTACTACTGATCGCCCAGCCAGGATGTAAGCACTGATGAGTTATTCTGTAGGCAATTAGGAGAAATTTCTGGATTGGTAGCCCTTGTCCTTATGGGAGATTCCAACTTCCCAGGCATCAACTGGGAATACCGTACTGCTGTGACGAGCAGGTCTGGGAAATTCTTGAAGTTTGTGGGAGATGATAACTTCTTGTCACAGGTACTAAGTGAGCCAACTAGGAAAGATGCCCTCCTAGACTTTGTTATTTGTGAATAGAGAAGGACTCGTGGGAGATGTGATGGTAGGTGGCTGTCTTGGCCACAGGGATCATGAAATGGTTGAGTCTAAAATTTTCGGTATAATGAGAAAAAAAGGTCAGCAGAGTTGCTACCCTGAATTTCAAGAGAGCAAACTTTAAGCTACTCAGGGAGCTATTTAGGAGAGTCCCCTGGGAATCTGCTTTTGAGGGCTTAGGAGTCCAGGAGTGCTGGTCAGTTTTTAAGAACCACCTTTTAGAAGCACAGGAGCAGGCAATTCCCTTGTGTTGTCAGTCAAGCAAGGGGGGCAGAAGACCAGCTTGGCTGAACAGGGAACTCCTTGTGGAACTCGGGTGGAAAAAGAAATTGCACGATCTCTGGAAGCGAGGTCAGGCTTCACAGGAAGACTGCAGAGCTGTGGTTCATATATGCAGGGAGAAGACACGAAAGGCCGAAGCTCAGCTAGAGTTGAAACTGGTCAGTGTTGTGTCAGACAACAAGAAAGGCTTTTTTAAAGTATGTTAATAGCAAGAGGAGGTCTAAGGAAAACATTGGACTGATACTTGTTGAAGATGGTCACCTGACTAATAGGGATGAAGAAAAAGCAGAGGCATTCAATGCTTTTTTTGCCTCAGTCTTTAATAATACTGATAGACCTTGGGCTGCCTGGTCCCCTGAGTCAGAGGACCATGACTGCGGGAACAGTGACTTTCCATTTGTGGACACTGAAATTGTAAAGGACCAGCTGTATCAGCTGAATGTTCACAAGTCCATGGGGCCTGATGGGATTCATCCCAGAGTACTGAAGGAGCTAGCGGATGATACGGCAGGACCCCTCTCAATCATCTACCAAAGGTCTTGGGAGTCTGAGGAGGTCCCCGCTGACTGGAAGCTAGCCAATGTTATTCCAATTTACAAGAAGGGCGTGAGGGAAGACCCAGGGAACTACAGACCTGTTAGTCTAACCTCAGTTCCTGGAAAAATTATGGAGAAGATCATACCGGGTGCTATGGAAAGGCATTTAAAGGACAATGCAATCATCAGGCACAGTCAACATGGGTTCACAAAGGGAAAGTCCTGTCTAACTAATTTAATATCCTTCTATGATAAGGTCACCCGCCTAGTGGATGAAGGGAAGGCGGTGGATGTAGTCTTTCTGGATTTTACTAAGGCTTTTGATACTGTCCCTCGCAGCCCCCTTCTGGACAAGTTGTCCAGCTGTGGGATGAGCAGGTTCACGGTGCGCTGGGTGAAGAACTGCCTGAACGGCAGGGCTCAAAGGGTTGTAGTGAATGGGGCTACATTTGGCTGGCAACCGGTCACCAGCGGTGTTCCTCAGGGTTCAATTCTAGGGCCAGTTCTGTTCAATATTTTTATCAATGATCTGGATGCAGGACTTGAATGTACCCTTAGTAAGTTTGCTGATGATACCAAACTGGGAGGTGCTGTTGACTCTCTCGAGGGACAAGAGGCCTTGCAGAGGGATCTGGATTAGATTAGAGCATTGGGCAATTATTGATGGCATGAAATTTAATAATTCCAAGTGCCAGATTCTGCACCTGGGATGGAGTAATGCCGGGCACAAGTATAAATTGGGAGAGGAGTGGCTGGAGAGCAGCCCTGCAGAAAGGGATCTGGAGGTGCTGGTTGACAGCAGGCTCAATATGAGTCAGCAGTGTGCCCTGGCAGCCAAGAGGGCAAAGCACATCCTGGGGTGCATTAAACACAGTATAACCAGCCAGTCAAAAGAAGGTGATTATCCTGCTGTATTTAGTGATGGTGCTGCCTCACCTTGGGTATTGTGTGCAGTTCTGGGCCCCACAATTTAAAAAGGATGTTCTTTGAATGCGTCCAGAGGAGGGCAACAAAGCTGGTGAAAGGGCTGGAAGGCATGTCCTTTGAGGAGCGGCTAAGGACTCTGGGGTTGTCTAGTTTGGAGAAAAGGAGGCTGAGGGGCGGCCTCATTGCCATCTACAGCTTCCTGAGGAGGGGAAGTGGAGAGGGAGGTGCTGATCTCTTCTCCCTGGTATCCTGTGACAGGACACGTGGGAATGGCTCAAAGCTGCATCAGGGGAGGTTCAGACTTGACATTAGGAAGCATTTCTTTACCAAGATGGTGGTCAAACACTAGAACATGTTTCCTAGAGAGGTGGTCGATGCCCCATGCCTGTCAGTGTTTAAGAGGCATTTGGACAATGCCCTTAATAATATGCTTTAACTTTTGGTCAGCCCTGAATTGGTCAGGCAGTTGGACTGGATGATCGTTTGTAGGTCCCTTCCAACTGAAACTATTCTATTCTAAAAAAAATTGTTGAGTATCTCAGCCTTCTCCACATCAGTTGTCACCAGTTGTCCTGTCGTATTTATTGGGGAGGGGGTACGTTTTCTTTAACCTTCCTTTTCTGGTCAATGTACCTGTAGAAACCCTTTTTATTATTCTTCGCATCCCTTGCCAAATTCAGCCTCAACTGCGCCTTAGCTTTCCTGATCCCATCCCTATGTATCTGGGCAGCATCCCTATATTCTTCCCAGGATACATGTCCCTGGTTCCACTGCCTGTGCATTTCCTTCTTACACTTTAGTTTGACCAGGAGGTCCTTACTCAGCCATGCTGGTCTCCTGCCTTCCTTGCCCGATTTCTTACACATGGAAATCGAGAGGTCTTGTGCTCTAAGAAAAATGTCCTTAAAGAGCTGCCAGCTCTGTTCAGCTCCTTTGTCCCTGAGGGCATCTTCCCAGCGGGTCCCATCCACTAATTCCTTAAACAACTGAAAGTTTGCTCTCCTAAAATTCAGGGTCCTGACTCCACTCTTCACCTGGCCCATATTCCTCAAGATTGTGAATCCCACCCAGGGCATGATCACTGCAGCCCAGGCTGCCAGCAGTCTTGACTTCTCTAATTAGTTCATCTGTGTTGGTGAGCAACAGGTCCAGTAACCCTTCTCCTCTGGTTGGGCTGTCTATCACCTGGATTAAGAAATTATCCTCGATGCACACCAAGAGTCTCCTGGACTGCTTACACCTTGCTGTGCTGCTTTTCCAGCATATGTCAGGGTGATTGAAGTCTCCCAGCAGGATCAGAGCCTGTGATTGTGATGTTTCCTGTAGTCAAAGTAAGAACGCTTGATCCATAGGCTCCCCTTGATTGGGTGGCCTGTAGTAAACACCAGCCACAAGGTTTCCTTTGTTGGCTTGGCCCCTAATTTTTACCCATAAGCTCTTAACCTGTTCATTGCTGTTTTTCAAAGACAGCTCTGTGCAGTCAGTCCATTTTTTCTACAAAGAGGGCACCCCTCCTACCTCTCCTTCCTTGCCTGTCCCTTCTGAACAGTATAGCCATCGATTGCCGTGTTCCAGTCATGTGATCTGTCCCACCACATTTCAGTGATAGTATCATAGCTTTCTAGCTGCACAGTGGCTTCCAGCTCCTCCTCTTTGTTACCCATGCTGCGTGCATTGGTATAGAGGCACTTCAGGGGGGCTATCAGCCTTGTTGCCTTTTTGGAGGATCAAGCCCCACTTCCTTTGCGGCATTTCACAGGTGTTCCCCTGTTGGTTCCTAATACATCAGCAGCCCCTGGCTCTTGTCTGTTGCTCAAAACTCCATCCCCTTCCCCTGCTAAATCTAGTTTAAAGTCCTCCTTATAAGTCTGGCCAGCTTGTTGGTGAAGACCCTCTTGCCCCACTTGGTCAGGTGAATCCCTGGTGAATCGCCCTACTGGCCTTTGGTGTTGGGGTGGGGGGGTTGGAGAGACAGCCTTGATGCTGTGCCAGCACTGCTCAGCAGTAGCCAAAACACTGGTGTGTTATCAACACTGTTCTAGCTACAAATACAAAGCGCAGCACTATGAGGGCTGCTATGGGGAAAATTAACTCCATCATAGCTAGACCCAATTCTTTTTGCAAGTCAAAAACCCTTTCCTGATTAGCTGTGTGCCATGCCAAGAATGTCTTTTTCTCTTTAAGCATCATGTTGTCCACCCCATAATATTCTGGCTTTGGAAGAGGGTCTACATAGCTTTGATTTTCAGCAGTGTTGAAAAAATGGGGGGGATAACCTTTGCAGCCCATAATTCCCAATGCTTTGGGAAGGCTGCTTAGTTTTATGAGTAAAAAACTAAAGAGTCTATTAAACATATACTCAGGCTGGGTACTTCTACGTACATGAGTTTACCACCTTGGGTGATTAATTGCATGTCCATTTTTCCTTTCAAAAGCTGGCTAATAATGAAGTAGCTATCATAACCTTTGGCATTATGTGCTAGGAAAGTGTAGCCCCAAAACTCTGTGTCCATAAAGAACTGAATAAAGTCCATGAGACACATGTTCCCCTTAAACTCCCATTCTCCTTCAGTTTTCCTTTCCATCCCTTCTTCTTTTTCATCCCAAAGGGCAGCTGGAGCTGACTCCATGGCAAAAACGTAGTTCGGGATATGCGTCCTGGTTTCTTGCATACATTCCATGCCATAGATAATACAGTCCTGCTCTGCTTCTGGAGTTTTGGTCATGGGCATGAAGCACTGGTGTATTATAGATCTGTTCATAGCACATTCCACCCTTTACATTCGTGATGCTTTTCTACATAGGCCTTGCACTTCTCACAGAAAATCATAGCCAAACAATCGGTTTGTTCTTTAATAGCCAGGGCTGTGAATGGATAGTGCTCCATGAAAGGATAGCTGTGTTGTATCCAAAGCAGCAGCATTGCTAGTTTCTTCGGTTTTAGTTTTTAGGATGTCACCTACATACTACTGTGGCATGTGCCCTCAGATGTCTTTGCCTTCAGCAATACCAATCATGCAGTTTGTTAGTAAATTATCTTCTTGTCAGCTAATTCCACTCAGCAACATTCAAGCACTACTTATGCCATTATCTCTATGGGTATTGCATGGTCTAATTGTTAAAATCTATCTTGGTTAGCATATTCATAGTGAGTTGAGCATCTATATTTTTGTTTTGTGAGTTAACAACGATTTGGATTTTCCAAGGTAGGTTCATGCAATTGCTTGACATATTTGCACTCATCTAAAAACATCTAGCATTGTATTTTCAGGCTTCCTATTGATGTGAGTATACATGATGTGTGGTTTTTGATGTCTTAAATGCACAACTGTGGTGTATCCTCACCTTTGGTCATAAGCTTTAAACTTATATTCAAACACGTCCAAAGTCTCAATTAAATCTGAATCTTAGGGAGAGTGCTTTACTTTGTTAATCTTAAATATTTGTCAAATGTCTCAAGTCAGAGAATTAAATTTTATGCTGAGAGTTGGCACAGAAGGAAGGAATGTCATTAAAGCACCATTGTGCTACAACACAGACCTTAGTTTTGGCAATTTTATTTGCAAATTGAAACGTTTATCAATGGACTTTTCTCTCTAGTTAACAGCATTCACTGTTAAACTGGAGACTGCTGCCCTCTTGCTTTCTGATCCGTGATAGCAACACTTTGACTTTATTAATAAACCTTGTGTATGTTCAGTTGTCTTAAGTACTTCTCTAACTCGATCTTCCTCTACTGTGAGTAATGCTTTACTCCCCCTAGACTCTGCCAGTAGACTCAGAGACCTGAGGGAAAACTTTACCAATGAAAACTGAGGCAAGGAAATTATTGAGTACCTCAGCCTTTTCCATGTCCTCATTCACTAGGTCCCCTGCCCCACTGAGTTGGAGCCCACATTTTTTCTTAGCCTTTCTTTTACTGCCAATATACTTAGAGAAGCCCTTCTTGTTGCGCTTCACATCCCTCACTAGTTCCAACTCCAACTAAGCTTTGGCTATCATAACTCCATCCCTGTGTACTTGGGTAATATCTCTATATTCCACTTGGGTAGCCCGTTCTCCACGTCCAACTTCTGTGTACCTCCTTTTTGCATTTGAGTTCAGTCAGGAGTTCCCTGTTCACACATGCTGCTAGACTTCCTGCATGTCAGAATAGACTGTTCTTGTGCTTTGAGGAGGTTCTCCTCTGAGATCAACCAGCTCTCCAGGGCAGTCTCCCATGGGAGCCTGTCAAGCAGATCCCTAAATAAGCTAAAACTTGCTCTCCTGAAGTCCAAGAATGTGATTCTACTGTTTGCCTTGTTTCCTCATGTAGTGGGTTGACCCTGGCTGGATGCCAGGTGCCCACCAAAGCCACTCCCCCCCACTCAACTGGACAGGGGAGAGAAAATATAACGAAAAGATCGTGGGTCGAGATAAGGACAGGGAGACCACTCACCAATTACCGTCACGGGCAAAACAGACTCGACTTGGGGAAAAATTAGTTTAATTTATTACTAATCTAATCAGAGCAGGATAATGAAAAATAAAACCAAATCGTAAAACACCTTCCCCCCATCCCTCCCTTCTTCCCAGGCTTAACTTTACTCCTGATTTTCTCTACCTTCCCCCCCCCCCCCCCCCCCCCCCCCCCCCCCCCCCCTCCCCCCCCCCCCCCCCCCGAGCAGCACAGGGGGACGGGGAATGGGGGTTTTGGGTCAGTTCATCACACGTTGTTTCTGCCGCTCCTTCCTCCTCAGGGGGAGGACTCCTCACACTCTTCCCCTGCTCCAGCGTGGGGTCCCTCCCATGGGAGACAGTCCTCCATGAACTTCTCCAACGTGAGTCCTTCCCATGGGCTACAGTTCTTCACGAACTGCTCCAGCGTGGGTCCCATCCACGGGGTGCAGTCCTTCAGGAACAGACTGCTCCAGTGTGGGTCCCCTGCGGGGTCACAAGTCCTGCCAGCAAACCTGCTTCAGCGTGGGCTCCTCTCTCCACAGGGCCACAGGTCCTGCCAGGAGCCTGCTCCAGCGTGGGCTTCCCACGGGGTCACAGCCTCCTTCGGGGGCATCCACCTGCTCCGGCATGGGGTCCTCCATGGGCTGCAGGTGGATATCTGCTCCACCATGGACCTCCATGGGCTGCAGGGGGACAGCCTGCCTCACCATGGTCTTCACCATGGGCTGCAGGGGAATCTCTGCTCTGGCGCCTGGAACACCTCCTCCCCCTCCTTCTTCACTGACCTTAGTGTCTGCAGAGTTGTTCCTCTCACATCTTCTCACTCCCCTCTCTCTGGCTGCAACTGCTACTCCCCTGTAACTTCTTTTCCCTTTCTTAAATATGTTATCACAGAGGTGCTACCACTGTTGCTGATGGGCTCGGCCTTGGCCAGTGGCGGGTCTGTCTTGTAGCCGGCTGGCATTGGCTCTATCAGACATAGGGGAAGCTTGTGGCTTCTGTGACAAGATGCCAGCCCTGTAGCCCCCTCTGCTACCAAAAACCTTGCCACGCAAACCCAATACACCTCATCTCAGGATCTTAAACTCCATCATCTCATGGTTGCTGCAGCTAAGGCTGCCCTCGGTCTTCACATCCCCAGCCAGCTCTTCCTTGTTTGTGAGTAACAGATCCAGCAGAGCATCTCCCCTAGTTGGCTCTTTGATCATCTACATCAAGAAATTCTTTGGCACGCTCAAGAAGTCTCCTGGATTGCTTGCACCCAGCCATATTGCCTTTCCAGCAGATATCAGGGTGTTTACAGTCCCCCATGAGTACCAGGGCCTGCACACATGAAGACTCTTTTAAACAACTGGAGGAAGCCTCATCTACTTCTTGATCAGGTGGTGTGTTGGATTAGCCTTGGCTAAGGGCCAAACTCCCACCCAGCTGTTCACTCACTTTATCTCCTCAGCGGGACAGGGGGAGAAAATAGGATGAGAAAGCTCATGGGTTGAGATAAAGACAAGGAGATTGCTTACCAGTTACTGTCGCAGGCAAAACAGACTCAAGTTGGGGAAAATTAATTTAAGTTATTGCTAATTAAAATTGATTAGGGTAGTGAGTTCTCTACAGGCCACAGTTTGTGTCAGGAAAATCTGCTCTGGTGTGGGGCCTTCCACAGGCTGCAGGGAATATCAGCTGTGGTGCCATGGAGCACCTCTTTCCCCTCCTCTGACCTTGGTGTTCCCTTTGCTTTTTCTCACTCTTTTTGTTCCCTCTTTCTCTGTCTGGTGGGGTTTTTTGCCCTTTCTTAAATACGTTTTTCACAGAGGTGCCACAAACTTCACTGATGGACTCAGCTTTGGCCTGTGGTGGGTCTGTTGCTGAGCCAGATGGAACCAGCTGTGTCTGGCATGGGGCAGCCCCTTACCTCTTCCAACAGAAGCCACCCCTGCTACCAAAACCTTGCCATATATACCCAATAAAGGTGGTCTGTAGCAGACACCCACCATCATAGAATCATTTAGGTTGGAAAAGACCCTTAAGATCATCAAGTCCAACCGTAAACCTAACACTGCCAAGTCCACCACTAAACCATGTCCCTAAGCGCCCCGTCTACACATCTTTTAAATACCTCCAGGGATGGTGACTCAACCACTTCCCTGGGCAGCCTGTTCCAATGCTTGACAACCCTTTCAGTGAAGACATTTTTCCTAATATCCAATCTAAACCTCCCCTGGCGCAACTTGAGGCCGTTTCCTCTCGTCCTATCGCTTGCTACTTGGGGAAAGAGACCGACACCCACCTTGCTACAACCTCCTTTCAGGTAGTTGTAGAGAGCAATAAGGTCTCCCCTCAGCCTCCTTTTCTCCAGACTAAACAACCCCAGTTCCCTCAGCCGCTCCTCATAGGACTTGTGCTCTAGACCCTTCACCAGCTTCGTTGCTCTTCTTTGGACACTCTCCAGCACCTCAATGCCTTTCTTGTAGTGAGGGGTCCAAAACTGAACACAGTATTCGAGGTGTGGCCTCACCAGTGCCGAGTACAGGGGGACAATCACTTCCCTAGTCCTGCTGGCCACACTATTTCTGATACAAGCCAGGATGCTATTGGCCTTCTTGGCCACCTGGGCCCACTGCTGGCTCATATTCAGCTGGCTGTCGACCAACACCCCCAGGTCCCTTTCCGCCAGGCAGCTTTCCAGCCACTCTTCCCCAAGCCTGTAGCGTTGCATGGGGTTGTTGTGATCCAAGTGCAGGACCCGGCACTTAGCCTTGTTAAGTCTCATACAATTGGCCTAGGCCCATGGATCTAGCCTGTCCAGATCCCTCTGTAGAGCCTTCCTACCCTCAAGCAGATCAACGCTCCTGCCCAACTTGGTGTCGTCTGCAAACTTACTGAGGGTGCACTCGATCCCCTCGTCCAGATCATTGATAAAGATATTAAACAGAACTGGCCCCAATACTGAGCCCTGGGGAACACCACTTGTGACCGGCCGCCAACCGGATTTAACTCCATTCACCACAACTCTTTGGGCCCAGTCATCCAGCCAGTTTTTTACCCAGAGAAGAGTACACCCGTCCAAGCCATGAGCAGCCAGTTTCTCCAGGAGAATGCTGTGGGAAACAGTGTCAAAGGCTTTACTAAAGTCTAGGTAGACAACATCCACAGCCTTTCCCTCATCCACTAAGCGGGTCACCTTGTCATAGAAGGAGATCAGGTTAGTCAAGCAGGACCTGCCTTTCATAAACCCATGCTGACTGGGCCTGATCGCCTGGTTGTCCTGTACGTGCTGCGTGATGGCACTCAAGATGATCTGCTCCATAACCTTCCCCAGCACCAAGGTCAGGCTGACAGGCCTGTAGTTCCCCGGATCCTCCTTCCGGCCCTTCCTGTAGATGGGCGTCACATTTGCTAACCTCCAGTCCACTGGGACCTCCCCGGTTAGCCAGGACTGCTGATAAATGATGGAAAGTGGCTTGGTGAGTGCTTCTGCCAGCTCCCTCAGGACCCTTGGGGTGGATTCCATCCGGCCCCATAGACTTGTGTGTGTCTAAGTGGTGTAGCAGGTCGCTAACCGTTTCTCCTTGGATTATGGAGGCTTCATTCTGCTCCCCGTCCCTGTCTTCCAGCTCAGGGGGCTGGGTACCCTGAGAACAATTGGTCTTACTATTAAAGACTGAGGCAAAGAAGGCATTAAGTACCTCAGCCTTTGCCTCAGCCTTTGTCACTATGTTTCCCCCCGCATCCAATAAAGGATGGAGATTCTCCTTAGCTCTCCTTTTGTTGTCAATGTATTTATAGAAACATTTTTTATTTGTCTTTTACGGCAGTAGCCAGATTAAGTTCTAGTTGGGCTTTGGCCCTTGTAATTTTCTCCCTGCATAACCTCATGACATCCTTGTAGTCCTCCTGAGTGGCCTGCCCCTTCTTCCAAAGGTCATAAACTCTCTTTTGTTTTTCCTGAGTTCCAGCCAAAGCCCTCTATTCAGCCAGGCCGGTCGTCTTCCCTGCCGGCTCGTCTTTCGGCACATAGGGACGACCTGCTCCTGTGCCTTTAAGATTTCCTTCTTGAAGAATGTCCAGCCTTCCTGGACTCCTTTGCCCTTCAGGACTGCCTCCCAAGGGACTCTGTCAACCAGTCTCCTAAACAGGCCAAAGTCTGCCCTCCGGAAGTCCAAGGTGGCAGTTCTGCTAAACCCCCTCCTTACTTCTCCGAGAATTGAAAACTCTATCATTTCGTGATCGCTATGCCCAAGACGGCCTCCAACCATCACATCACCCACAAAGTCCTTCTCTGTTCGCAAACAACAGGTCCAGCGGGGCGCTTTCCCTAGTTGGCTCACTCACCAGCTGTGTCAGGAAGTTATCTTCCGCACACTCCAGGAACCTCCTGGACTGTTTCCTCTCTGCTGTATTGTATTTCCAGCAGACATCTGGTAAGTTGAAGTCCCCCATGAGAACAAGGGCTAGTGATTGTGAGACTTCTCCCAGCTGCTTATAGAATATTTCATCTGCCTCTTCATCCTGGTTGGGTGGTCTATAACAGACTCCCACCATGATATCTGCCTTGTTGGCCTTCCCCCTGATTCTTACCCATAAACACTCAACCCTATCGTCACCATCATCAAGCTCTAAACACGTTACCTGTGTTGAGAGCTTCTGAATAAGGATTGGCAGACAGGCCAACTGGCTCATCACCTGCTCCAAGGCAAAGCTCCATGAATTCAAGCCATGTGTTTGCGTAGAGCACAACCCCTATTCTTCACCTTTTTGGCCTTACCTTCCTAAAGAACCTGTATCCATCTGTTGCAACACTCCAGTCCCTATGCAGTCCCTGAACACTTGCATCAAGAAATTGTCTTCAGCGCTGTCCAGAAGTCTCCTGGCTTGTTTGTGCCCAGACATATTTCCATTCCAGCAGATATCAGGGTTGTTGAAGTCTCCTATGAGTACCAAGGCCTGTGATCGAGAGGCTTGTTTCAGCTATTTAAAGAGCTGTCTTCCTCTTCTTGGTTAGGGAGTCTGTAGTAGATGCCTTCCACAACATCAGCCATGTTGGTCTATCCTCTGATCATTAACCATAAGATCTTCAGTCAAGGACGATCCAGGGAACTATAAACAGGTCAGCCTCACTTTGATTCTTGGGGAAAATCATGGAGCAAGTCTTCTTGGAATACATTTCTGGATTTACTAAAGATATCCAAGTTAGGATGTTATGGTCAGGATGGATAGACAACTTGATGGGTAAAAATCTGGTTGGATGGTCAGGTTCAAAGGGTAGTGGTACTCTATCTGGAGGGGTCTATCCTGGGACCTGCCCTGGTTAACATCATTATCAATGATCTAGAAGAAGTGACAGAGTGTACTCTCATCAAGTTTGGAGATGACGTGAAATTGAGGGGCATGGGGGCAGTTGATATGCTTGAGGGCAGGGCTGCCATTCAGAGGATCTAAGCAGGCTTGAGGAATGGGCCAACAGGAACCTGATGAAATCAACAAGGACAAATGCCAAGTCCTGCATCTGGTGTATTATAGATCTGTTCATAGCACATTCCACCCTTCCAGCCTTTACATTCGTGATGCTTTTCTACAATCGGTTTGTTCTTTAATAGCCAGGGCCTTGTGCCTCTCTAAACATTCCCCGGACCTGCACAGCAGTCTGCATCTAGGACACCTTATTCTCATACCCATGCTAAATGCACAGTCGTGCGACTAGCAGAGCAGGCAGCTATGGATGTGATTATACAGCATATGACAAAGCTCACAAAAGTTTCTCACCCACTCCAGATACCTTCCTGATGTCCCTAACACCATAATAATGTTCATCATGTAAAAGAAGGAAAGAGGTCTTGGGACGTTCAAGCTCATCTTTTGACTTTAAAAATCCCCCAGGCTTTTTTACCCTCAGATAGGAGGGGTGACATGTATATTAACATGTAGCAAGTTGTCAAACAAGGTGATCTCACTCAGCATAACCTTCCTGTGCACAGACCACCCTAGTTTGTCACGTAGCTCTTTTTTTCTGCATCTGCCAGATCCCTCGCTGCTGTAATGTATTGGGTTTGCGTGGCAAGGTTTTTGGTAGCAGGGGGGCTACAGGGGTGGCTTCTGTGAGAAGATGCCAGAAGCTTCCCCTGTGTCTGATAGAGCCAATGCCAGCCAGCTCCAAGACGGACCCGCTGCTGGCCAAGGCCAAGCCAATCAGCAACAGTGGTAGCGCCTCTGTGATAACATATTTAAGAAGGGGAAAAGTTACTGTGCAACAGCAATTGCAGCTGGAGAAAGGAGTGAGAATATGTGAGAAGAACAACCCTGCAGACACCAAGGTCAGTGAAGAAGGAGGGGGAGGAGGTGCTCCGGGTGCTGGAGCAGAGATTCCCCTGCAGCCCCTGGTGAAGACCATGGTGAGGCAGGCTGTCCCCCTGCAGCCCATGGAGGTCCATGGTGGAGCAGATATCCACCTGCAGCCCGTGGAGGACCCCACACCAGAGCAGGTGGATGCCCGAAGGAGGCTGTGACCCCGTGGGAAGCCCGTGCTGGAGCAGGCTTCTGGCAGGACCTGTGGACCTGTGGAGAGAGAGGAGCCCACGCTGGAGCAGGTTTTCTGGCAGGACTTGTGACCCCGCAGGGGACCCACACTGGAGCAGTCTGTTCCTGAAGGACTGCACCCCGTGGAAGGGACCCATGCTGGAGCAGTTCGTGAAGAACTGTAGCCCATGGGAAGGACTCATGTTGGAGAAGTTTGTGGAGGAGTGTCTCCCGTGGGAGGGACCCCACGCTGGAGCAGGGGAAGAGTGTGAGGAGTCCTTCCCCTGAGGAGGAAGGAGCAGCAGAGACAACGTGTGATGAACTGACCCAAAACCCCCATTCCCCGTCCCCCTGTGCCGCTCGGGGGAAGGAGGTAGAGAAAATCAGGAGTAAAGTTGAGCCCGGGAAGAAGGGAGAGTTGGGGGGAAGGTGTTTTTAAGATTTAGTTTTGTTTCTCATTATCCTACTCTGATTTGACTGGTAATAAATTAATTTTTTTTTTTCCCCAAGTCGAGTCTGTTTTGCCCGTGGTGGTAATTGGTGAGTGATCTCTCTCTGTCCTTATCTCGACCCATGAGCCTTTCGTTTTATTTTCTCTCCCCTGTCCAATTGAGGAGGGGGAGTGATAGAGCAGCTTTGGTGGGCACCTGGCATCCAGCCAGGGTCAACCCACCACAGTCCACTGTGAACTCCCAGCAAAACAGAGATTATTGTCGTTGTTATTTAGATGAATTAAATAGGGCCGCTTTTTGTCTATAATTTTGGAATGGGGGATAGACTGCAGGGTTCTGCATACCCCAACCCCCAACGGCTTTTACAATAATGATAGCCAGGTGGTAAATGTGATCAAAACACAGCTCGCTCTTACTTTGCAGGAGAGTACTGACCCAGTCTAAGCATTCATATTGCTTAAATTGACAGTAGGAAAGTATAGAGTCGTGCATGCGGACAGCTTCAAGACAGAGCCGAGCATAATCACTAGGTTCAAACAGGTGTCCTAAGTGGTCAAAATTTTGCTCTACCTCCCAAACAAATGTTTCATAAGCTTCATGAAAACATACCTGGTCTAAGTTAACAAATTTGTATTCTTCTACACATCGCCTAGCCCTGAACCTCTGGATCACGCTTGATGGTGTCATAAGCCCTTGCCAAAAAGACACTTGTAGTAATGCAAAATTCATTTAGCTTTTCTAATTAGCAGTGTTTGTTGTAACAGTTTTTTCTGTTTTGCTAGCCTGTGAGCCAATACCCCAGAATTAACGGCACCACCAGCCCCTTTATGCCCTCCTTCTTGGCTGCTACTCCTCTGTACCTGATAATAATCATGGTCTTTCAGCTTTGCAACACCCCCATTGCTCTTTCTGCTCCTCTTGCTCTTTTTGCAGTAGCTTTGGTCCATAGGTTGCCAGGCTGTGTACTCAAAGCCTGAGTCTTGTTGCTTCCAAAGTATTGATGGTCTAAAAACACAGGAACTTGAACAGTTCCCGGCACGTTTCTGTCTTCTCCCTCCTCAGTCAGTCAGCTGGAGCTGTTTAAAATGTTCTATAAGGTCTTCTGTCGTGGTTTAACCCCAGCCGGCAGCTAAGCACCACGCAGCCGCTTGCTCACTGCCCCCCCACCCCTGGGATGGGGGAGAGAATCAGGAAAAAAAAACTCGTGAGTTGAGATAAAGAGAGTTTAATAGAACAGAAAGGAATGAAAAACAATGATAATGATGATAATAATAATAATATGACAATAGCAATACTAAAAGAATTAAACTATACAAAGCAAGTGGTGCACAATGCAATTGCTCACCACTCGTTGACCGATGCCCAGTTAGTTCCGGAGCCGCGATCCCCCCTCCCAGTTAACTCCCCCCAGTTTATATACTGGGCATGATGTCATATGGTATGGAATAGCTCTTTGGCCAGTTTGGGTCAGCTGTCCTGGCGGTGTCCCCTCCCAGCTTCTTGTGCCCCTCCAGCCTTCTTGCTGGCTGGGCATGAGAAGCTGAAAAATCCTTGACTTAGTATAAACGCTACTTAGCAACAACTAAAAACATCAGTGTGTTATCAACATTCTTTTCCTACTGAATCCAAAACACAGCACTATACCAGCTACTAGGAAGAAAATTAACTCTGTCCTAGCCGAAACCAGGACATCTTCATTGACCGAAGAATAAGAAAATACATGTAGCACAAGCCTGCACCCCCGTAATAGTCTTACAGGTAGCTGTAATCTCTCTCACAGCTGTGGGCAAAGGGAGCTCCCACCACCACCTGCCCTCTCTGTGTGACACTTACCTCAAAACACAGTTTCCCATTCA